>NW_027311113.1:0-35465 GCF_047496795.1 Chiloscyllium punctatum | reverse complement strand
CAAAAGAACAGAAAGGTGGAGAAACCCAGGAGACTAGAGGAGGAAAGAGGAGAAAGAGGATAAAACAGTAGAAAAGAGGATAAAACAGGAGAAAAGAGAAGAAAAGAGGAGAAAACAGTTGAAAAGAGGAGAAAACAGTGAAATGAAGAGAAAGAGGAGAAAGAGGAGAACACAGGAGAAAAGAGGGAAAAAAAGGAGAAAACAGTAGAAAAGAGGAGAAAACAGGAGAAAACAGTGGAAAACATGAGAAATGAGGAGAAAGAGGAGAAAGAGGAGAAAAGAGAATAAAAAAGGAGAAAAGATGAGAAAAACAGGAGAAAACAGTAGAAAAGTGTAGAAAACAGGAGAAAGAGGAGAAAGAGGAGAAAAGAGAATCAAAAAGGAGAAAAGTTTAGAAAAGAGGTGAAAAGAGGAGAACACAGTTGAAAACAGGAGAAAAGAGGAAAAAGAGGAGAAAAGTGGATAAAAAAGGAGAAAAGAGTACAAAACAGGAGAAAACAGTAGAAAAGAGGAGAAAAGAGGAGAAAAACAGTGGAAAACATGAGAAAGGAGGAGAAAGAGGAGAAAGACGAGAAAAGAGAATAAAAAAGGAGAAAAGATTAGAAAACAGGAGAGAAGAGGAGAACACAGGCGAAAAGAGGAGAAAACAGGAGAAAAGAGGAGAAAACAGTAGAAACTGGAGAAAACAGGAGAACACAGGAGAAAACAGTGGAAAACATGAGAAATTAGGAGAAAGAGGAGAAAAGAGAATAAAAAAGGAGAAAAGATTAGAAAACAGGAGAAAAGAGGAGAAAAGAGGAGAACACAGGAGAAAAGAGGGAAAAAAGGAGAAAAGAGGAGAAAAAGAGAAGAAAAGAGGAGAAAACAGGAGAAAAGAGGAGAAAACAGCAGAAGTGAGGAGAAATAGGAGAAAACAGAATAAAAAAGGAGAAAAGATTAGAAAACAGGAGAAAAGAGGAGAAAAGAGGACAACACAGGAGAAAAGAGGAAAAAAACAGGAGAAAAGAGAAGAAAAGAGAAGAAAGGAGGAGAAAACAGGTAAAAAGAGGAGAAAAGAGGAGAACACAGGAGAAAAGAGGGAAAAAAGGAGAAAAGAGGAGAAAAGAGAAGAAAAGAGGAAAAAAACAGGAGAAAAGAGAAGAAAAGAGAAGAAAAGAGGAGAAAGAGGAGAAAACAGAATAAAAAAGGAGAAAGATTAGAAAACAGGAGAAAAGAGGAGAAAAGAGGACAACACAGGAGAAAAGAGGAAAAAAACAGGAGAAAGAGAAGAAAAGAGAAGAAAGGAGGAGAAAACAGGTGAAAAGAGGAGAAAAGAGGAGAACACAGGAGAAAAGAGGAAAAAAACAGGAGAAAAGAGAAGGAAAGAGAAGAAAAGAGGAGAAAACAGGTGAAAAGAGGAGAAAAGAGGTGAAATGAAGAGAAAGAGGAGAAAGAGGATAAAACAGTAGAAAAGAGGATAAAACAGGAGAAAAGAGGAGAACACAGGAGAACACAGGAGAAAAGAGGAGAAAACAGAAGAAAAGAGGAAAAAGAGGAGAAACGTAGATAAAAAAGGAGAAAAGAGTACAAAACAGTAGAAAACAGTAGAAAAGAGTACAAAAACTGTAGAAAACAGTAGAAAAGAGGAGAAAACAGTGGAAAACATGAGAAATGAGCAGAAAGAGGAGAAAAGAGAATAAAAAAGGAGAAAAGATTAGAAAACAGGAGAAAACAGTAGAAAAGTGGAGAAAACAGGAGAAAGTGGAGAAAGAGCAGAAAAGAGAATCAAAAAGGAGAAAAGTTTAGAAAAGAGGAGAAAAGAGGAGAACACAGTTGAAAACAGGAGAAAAGAGGAAAAAGAGGAGAAAAGTGGATAAAAAAGGAGAAAAGAGTACAAAACAGGAGAAAACAGTAGAAAAGAGGAGAAAAGAGGAGAAAACAGTGGAAACATGAGAAAGGAGGAGAAAGACGAGAAAAGAGACAAAAAAGGAGAATAGATTAGAAAACAGGAGAAAAGAGGAGACACAGGCAAAAAGAGGAGAAAACAGGAGAAAAGAGGAGAAAACAGTAGAAAACTGGAGAAAAGAGGAGAACACAGGAGAAAAACAGAAGAAAAGAGGAAAAAGAGGAGAAAAGTAGATAAAAAAGGAGAAAAGAGTACAAAACAGTAGGAAACAGTAGAAAAGAGTACAAAACAGTAGAAAACAGTAGAAAAGAGGAGAAAACAGGAGAAAACAGTGGAAAACATGAGAAATGAGGAGAAAGAGGAGAAAGAGGAGAAAAGAGAATAAAAAAGGAGAAAAGATTAGAAAACAGGAGAAAAGAGGAGAAAAGAGGAGAACACAGGAGAAAAGAGGAAAAAAACAGGAGAAAAGAGAAGAAAAGAGAAGAAAAGAGGAGAAAACAGGTGAAAAGAGGAGAAAACAGGTGAAATGAAGAGAAAGAGGAGAAAGAGGATAAAACAGTAGAAAAGAGGATAAAACAGGAGGAAAGAGGAGAACACAGGAGAACACAGGAGAAAAGAGGAGAAAACAGAAGAAAAGAGGAAAAAGAGGGGAGAAACGTAGATAAAAAAAGGAGAAAAAGAGTACAAAACAGTACAAAACAGTAGAAAAGAGTACAAAACTGTAGAAAACAGTAGAAAAGAGGAGAAAACAGTGGAAAACATGAGAAATGAGCAGAAAGAGGAGAAAAGAGAATAAAAAAGGAGAAAAGATTAGAAAACAGGAGAAAACAGTAGAAAAGTGGAGAAAACAGGAGAAAGTGGAGAAAGAGCAGAAAAGAGAATCAAAAAGGAGAAAAGTTTAGAAAAGAGGAGAAAAGAGGAGAACACAGTTGAAAACAGGAGAAAAGAGGAAAAAGAGGAGAAAAGTGGATAAAAAAGGAGAAAAGAGTACAAAACAGGAGAAAACAGTAGAAAAGAGGAGAAAAGAGGAGAAAACAGTGGAAAACATGAGAAAGGAGGAGAAAGAGGAGAAAGACGAGAAAAGAGAATAAAAAAGGAGAAAAGATTAGAAAACAGGAGAAAAGAGGAGAACACAGGCGAAAAGAGGAGAAAACAGGAGAAAAGAGGAGAAAACAGTAGAAAACTGGAGAAAAGAGGAGAACACAGGAGAAAACAGAAGAAAAGAGGAAAAAGAGGAGAAAAGTAGATAAAAAAGGAGAAAAGAGTACAAGACAGTAGAAAACAGTAGAAAAGAGTACAAAACAGTAGATAACAGGAGAAACAGGAGAAAACAGGAGAAAACAGTGGAAAACATGAGAAATTAGGAGAAAGAGGAGAAAAGAGAATAAAAAAGGAGAAAAGATTAGAAAACAGGAGAAAAGAGGAGAACATAGGAGAAAAGAGGGAAAAAAGGAGAAAAGAGGAGAAAAGAGAAGAAAAGAGGAGAAAACAGGAGAAAAGAGGAGAAAACAGCAGAAATGAGGAGAAAGAGGAGAAAACAGAATAAAAAAAGGAGAAAAGATTAGAAAACAGGAGAAAAGAGGAGAAAAGAGGAGAACACAGGAGAAAAGAGGAAAAAAACAGGAGAAAAGAAGAAGAAAAGAGAAGAAAAGAGGAGAAAACAGGTGAAAAGAGGAGAAAACAGGTGAAATGAAGAGAAAGAGGAGAAAGAGGATAAGAGAGTAGAAAAGAGGATAAAACAGGAAAAAAGAGGAGAACACAGTTGAAAAGAGTAGAAAAGAGGAGAAAACAGGAGAAAAGAGGAAAAAGAGGAGAAAAGTAGATAAAAAGGAGAAAAGAGTACAAAACAGTAGAAAACAGCACAAAAGAGTACAAAACAGTAGAAAACAGTCGAAAAGAGGAGAAAACAGGAGAAAAGAGGAGAAAACCGAAGAAATAATGAGAAAGAGGAGAAAGAGGAGAAAAGAGAATAAAAGAGGACAAAAGATTAGAAAACAGGAGGAAACAGTAGAAAAGAGGAGAAAACAGGCGAAAAGAGGAGAAAACAGAATAAAAAAGGAGAAAAGATTAGAAAACAGGAGAAAAGAGTGGAAAAGAGGAGAAACGAGGAGAAAAGAACAGAAAGGTGGAGAAACCCAGGAGACTAGAGGAGGAAAGAGGAGATAGAGGATAAAACAGTAGAAAAAGAGGAGAAAGAGGAGAAAGAGAATAAAAAATGAGAAAAGATTTGAAAAGAGGAGAACACAGGAGAACACAGGAGAAAACAGGGGGAAAAAGGAGAAAAGAGGAGAAAAGAGAAGAAAAGAGGAGAAAACAGGTGAAAAGAGGAAAAAACAGGTGAAATGAAGAGAAAGAGGGGAAAGAGGATAAAACAGTAGAAAAGAGGATAAAAACAGGAGAAAAGAGGAGAAAACAGGAGAAAGAGGAGAAAGAGGAGAAAAGAGAATCAAAAAGGAGAAAAGTTTCGAAAAGAGGAGAAAAGAGGAGAACACAGTTGAAAAGAGGAGAAAAGAGGAGAAAACAGCAGAAATGAGGAGAAAGAGGAGAAAACAGAATAAAAAAGGAGAAAAGATTAGAAAACAGGAGAAAACAGTAGAAAAGAGGAGAAAACAGGAGAAAACGGGAGAAAAGAGGAGAAAACCGAAGAAATAATGAGAAAGAGGAGAAAGAGGAGAAAAGAGAATAAAAGAGGACAAAAGATTAGAAAACAGGAGGAAACAGTAGAAAAGAGGAGAAAACAGGAGAAAAGAGGAGAAAACAGCAGAAATGAGGAGAAAGAGGAGAAAACAGAATAAAAAAGGAGAAAAGATTAGAAAACAGGAGAAAAAGAGTGGAAAAGAGGATAAACGAGGAGAAAAGAACAGAAAGGTGGAGAAACCCAGGAGACTAGAGGAGGAAAGAGGAGAAAGAGGATAAAACAGTAGAAAAGAGGATAAAACAGGAGAAAAGAGGAGAACACAGGAGAACACAGGAGAAAAGAGGAGAAAACAGAAGAAAAGAGGAAAAAGAGGAGAAACGTAGATAAAAAAGGAGAAAAGAGTACAAAACAGTAGAAAACAGTAGAAAAGAGTACAAAACTGTAGAAAACAGTAGAAAAGAGGAGAAAACAGTGGAAAACACGAGAAATGAGCAGAAAGAGGAGAAAAGAGAATAAAAAAGGAGAAAAGATTAGAAAACAGGAGAAAACAGTAGAAAAGTGGAGAAAACATGAGAAAGTGGAGAAAGAGCAGAAAGGAGAATCAAAAAGGAGAAAAGTTTAGAAAAGAGGAGAAAAGAGGAGAACACAGTTGAAAACAGGAGAAAAGATTAGAAAACAGGAGAAAAGAGTGGAAAAGAGGATAAACGAGGACAAAAGAACAGAAAGGTGGAGAAACCCAGGAGACTAGAGGAGGAAAGAGGAGAAAGAGGATAAAACAGTAGAAAAGAGGATAAAACAGGAGAAAAGAGAAGAAAAGAGGAGAAAACAGTTGAAAAGAGGAGAAAACAGGTGAAATGAAGAGAAAGAGGAGAAAGAGGAGAACACAGGAGAAAAGAGGGAAAAAAAGGAGAAAACAGTAGAAAAGAGGAGAAAACAGGAGAAAACAGTGGAAAACATGAGAAATGAGGAGAAAGAGGAGAAAGAGGAGAAAAGAGAATAAAAAAGGAGAAAAGATGAGAAAACAGGAGAAAACAGTAGAAAAGTGTAGAAAACAGGAGAAAGAGGAGAAAGAGGAGAAAAGAGAATCAAAAAGGAGAAAAGTTAGAAAAGAGGTGAAAAGAGGAGAACACAGTTGAAAACAGGAGAAAAGAGGAAAAAGAGGAGAAAAGTGGATAAAAAAGGAGAAAAGAGTACAAAACAGGAGAAAACAGTAGAAAAGAGGAGAAAAGAGGAGAAAACAGTGGAAAACATGAGAAAGGAGGAGAAAGAGGAGAAAGACGAGAAAAGAGAATAAAAAAGGAGAAAAGATTAGAAAACAGGAGAGAAGAGGAGAACACAGGCGAAAAGAGGAGAAAACAGGAGAAAAGAGGAGAAAACAGTAGAAAACTGGAGAAAACAGGAGAACACAGGAGAAAACAGAAGAAAAGAGGAAAAAGAGGAGAAAAGTAGATAAAAAAGGAGAAAAGAGTACAAGACAGTAGAAAACAGTAGAAAAGAGTACAAAACAGTAGATAACAGGAGAAAACAGGAGAAAACAGGAGAAAACAGTGGAAAACATGAGAATTAGGAGAAAGAGGAGAAAAGAGAATAAAAAAGGAGAAAAGATTAGAAAACAGGAGAAAAGAGGAGAACATAGGAGAAAAGAGGGAAAAGAGGAGAAAAGAGAAGAAAAGAGGAGAAAACAGGAGAAAAGAGGAGAAAACAGCAGAAATGAGGAGAAAGAGGAGAAAACAGAATAAAAAAAGGAGAAAAGATTAGAAAACAGGAGAAAAGAGGAGAAAAGAGGAGAACACAGGAGAAAAGAGGAAAAAAACAGGAGAAAAGAGAAGAAAAGAGAAGAAAAGAGGAGAAAACAGGTGAAAAGAGGAGAAAACAGGTGAAATGAAGAGAAAGAGGAGAAAGAGGATAAGAGAGTAGAAAAGAGGATAAAACAGGAAAAAAGAGGAGAACACAGTTGAAAAGAGTAGAAAAGAGGAGAAAACAGGAGAAAAGAGGAAAAAGAGGAGAAAAGTAGATAAAAAAGGAGAAAAGAGTACAAAACAGTAGAAAACAGCACAAAAGAGTACAAAACAGTAGAAAACAGTCGAAAAGAGGAGAAAACAGGAGAAAAGAGGAGAAAACCGAAGAAATAATGAGAAAGAGGAGAAAGAGGAGAAAAGAGAATAAAAGAGGACAAAAGATTAGAAAACAGGAGGAAACAGTAGAAAAGAGGAGAAAACAGGCGAAAAGAGGAGAAAACAGAATAAAAAAGGAGAAAAGATTAGAAAACAGGAGAAAAGAGTGGAAAAGAGGAGAAACGAGGAGAAAAGAACAGAAAGGTGGAGAAACCCAGGAGACTAGAGGAGGAAAGAGGAGATAGAGGATAAAACAGTAGAAAAGAGGAGAAAGAGGAGAAAAGAGAATAAAAAATGAGAAAAGATTTGAAAAGAGGAGAACACAGGAGAACACAGGAGAAAAGAGGGGGGAAAAAGGAGAAAAGAGGAGAAAAGAGAAGAAAAGAGGAGAAAACAGGTGAAAAGAGGAAAAAACAGGTGAAATGAAGAGAAAGAGGGGAAAGAGGATAAAACAGTAGAAAAGAGGATAAAACAGGAGAAAAGAGGAGAAAACAGGAGAAAGAGGAGAAAGAGGAGAAAAGAGAATCAAAAAGGAGAAAAGTTTCGAAAAGAGGAGAAAAGAGGAGAACACAGTTGAAAAGAGGAGAAAAGAGGAGAAAACAGCAGAAATGAGGAGAAAGAGGAGAAAACAGAATAAAAAAGGAGAAAAGATTAGAAAACAGGAGAAAACAGTAGAAAAGAGGAGAAAACAGGAGAAAACGGGAGAAAAGAGGAGAAAACCGAAGAAATAATGAGAAAGAGGAGAAAGAGGAGAAAAGAGAATAAAAGAGGACAAAAGATTAGAAACAGGAGGAAACAGTAGAAAAGAGGAGAAAAACAGGAGAAAAGAGGAGAAAACAGCAGAAATGAGGAGAAAGAGGAGAAAACAGAATAAAAAAGGAGAAAAGATTAGAAAACAGGAGAAAAGAGTGGAAAAGAGGATAAACGAGGAGAAAAGAACAGAAAGGTGGAGAAACCCAGGAGACTAGAGGAGGAAAGAGGAGAAAGAGGATAAAACAGTAGAAAAGAGGATAAAACAGGAGAAAAGAGGAGAACACAGGAGAACACAGGAGAAAAGAGGAGAAAAACAGAAGAAAAGAGGAAAAAGAGGAGAAACGTAGATAAAAAAGGAGAAAAGAGTACAAAACAGTAGAAAACAGTAGAAAAGAGTACAAAACTGTAGAAAACAGTAGAAAAGAGGAGAAAACAGTGGAAAACATGAGAAAATGAGCAGAAAGAGGAGAAAAGAGAATAAAAAAGGAGAAAAGATTAGAAAACAGGAGAAAACAGTAGAAAAGTGGAGAAAACATGAGAAAGTGGAGAAAGAGCAGAAAGGAGAATCAAAAAGGAGAAAAGTTTAGAAAAGAGGAGAAAAGAGGAGAACACAGTTGAAAACAGGAGAAAAGATTAGAAAACAGGAGAAAAAGAGGTGGAAAAGAGGATAAACGAGGACAAAAGAACAGAAAGGTGGAGAAACCCAGGAGACTAGAGGAGGAAAGAGGAGAAAGAGGATAAAACAGTAGAAAAGAGGATAAAACAGGAGAAAAGAGAAGAAAAAGAGGAGAAAACAGTTGAAAAGAGGAGAAAACAGGTGAAATGAAGAGAAAGAGGAGAAAGAGGAGAACACAGGAGAAAAGAGGGAAAAAAAGGAGAAAACAGTAGAAAAGAGGAGAAAACAGGAGAAAACAGTGGAAAACATGAGAAATGAGGAGAAAGAGGAGAAAGAGGAGAAAAGAGAATAAAAAAGGAGAAAAGATGAGAAAACAGGAGAAAACAGTAGAAAAGTGTAGAAAACAGGAGAAAGAGGAGAAAGAGGAGAAAAGAGAATCAAAAAGGGAGAAAAGTTTAGAAAAGAGGTGAAAAGAGGAGAACACAGTTGAAAACAGGAGAAAAGAGGAAAAAGAGGAGAAAAGTGGATAAAAAAGGAGAAAAGAGTACAAAACAGGAGAAAACAGTAGAAAAGAGGAGAAAAGAGGAGAAAACAGTGGAAAACATGAGAAAGGAGGAGAAAGAGGAGAAAGACGAGAAAAGAGAATAAAAAAGGAGAAAAGATTAGAAAACAGGAGAGAAGAGGAGAACACAGGCGAAAAGAGGAGAAAACAGGAGAAAAGAGGAGAAAACAGTAGAAAACTGGAGAAAACAGGAGAACACAGGAGAAAACAGAAGAAAAGAGGAAAAAGAGGAGAAAAGTAGATAAAAAAGGAGAAAAGAGTACAAGACAGTAGAAAACAGTAGAAAAGAGTACAAAACAGTAGATAACAGGAGAAAACAGGAGAAAACAGGAGAAAACAGTGGAAAACATGAGAAATTAGGAGAAAGAGGAGAAAAGAGAATAAAAAAGGAGAAAAGATTAGAAAACAGGAGAAAAGAGGAGAACATAGGAGAAAAGAGGGAAAAGAGGAGAAAAGAGAAGAAAAGAGGAGAAAACAGGAGAAAAGAGGAGAAAACAGCAGAAATGAGGAGAAAGAGGAGAAAACAGAATAAAAAAAGGAGAAAAGATTAGAAAACAGGAGAAAAGAGGAGAAAAAGAGGAGAACACAGGAGAAAAGAGGAAAAAAACAGGAGAAAAGAGAAGAAAAGAGAAGAAAAGAGGAGAAAACAGGTGAAAAGAGGAGAAAACAGGTGAAATGAAGAGAAAGAGGAGAAAGAGGATAAGAGAGTAGAAAAGAGGATAAAACAGGAAAAAAGAGGAGAACACAGTTGAAAAGAGTAGAAAAGAGGAGAAAACAGGAGAAAAGAGGAAAAAGAGGAGAAAAGTAGATAAAAAAGGAGAAAAGAGTACAAAACAGTAGAAAACAGCACAAAAGAGTACAAAACAGTAGAAAACAGTCGAAAAGAGGAGAAAACAGGAGAAAAGAGGAGAAAACCGAAGAAATAATGAGAAAGAGGAGAAAGAGGAGAAAAGAGAATAAAAGAGGACAAAAGATTAGAAAACAGGAGGAAACAGTAGAAAAGAGGAGAAAACAGGCGAAAAGAGGAGAAAACAGAATAAAAAAGGAGAAAAGATTAGAAAACAGGAGAAAAGAGTGGAAAAGAGGAGAAACGAGGAGAAAAGAACAGAAAGGTGGAGAAACCCAGGAGACTAGAGGAGGAAAGAGGAGATAGAGGATAAAACAGTAGAAAAGAGGAGAAAGAGGAGAAAAGAGAATAAAAAATGAGAAAAGATTTGAAAAGAGGAGAACACAGGAGAACACAGGAGAAAAGAGGGGGAAAAAGGAGAAAAGAGGAGAAAAGAGAAGAAAAGAGGAGAAAACAGGTGAAAAGAGGAAAAAACAGGTGAAATGAAGAGAAAGAGGGGAAAGAGGATAAAACAGTAGAAAAGAGGATAAAACAGGAGAAAAGAGGAGAAAACAGGAGAAAGAGGAGAAAGAGGAGAAAAGAGAATCAAAAAGGAGAAAAGTTTCGAAAAGAGGAGAAAAGAGGAGAACACAGTTGAAAAGAGGAGAAAAGAGGAGAAAACAGCAGAAATGAGGAGAAAGAGGAGAAAACAGAATAAAAAAGGAGAAAAGATTAGAAAACAGGAGAAAACAGTAGAAAAGAGGAGAAAACAGGAGAAAAACGGGAGAAAAGAGGAGAAAACCGAAGAAATAATGAGAAAGAGGAGAAAGAGGAGAAAAGAGAATAAAAGAGGACAAAAGATTAGAAAACAGGAGGAAACAGTAGAAAAGAGGAGAAAACAGGAGAAAAGAGGAGAAAACAGCAGAAATGAGGAGAAAGAGGAGAAAACAGAATAAAAAAGGAGAAAAGATTAGAAAACAGGAGAAAAGAGTGGAAAAGAGGATAAACGAGGAGAAAAGAACAGAAAGGTGGAGAAACCCAGGAGACTAGAGGAGGAAAGAGGAGAAAGAGGATAAAACAGTAGAAAAGAGGATAAAACAGGAGAAAAGAGGAGAACACAGGAGAACACAGGAGAAAAGAGGAGAAAACAGAAGAAAAGAGGAAAAAGAGGAGAAACGTAGATAAAAAAGGAGAAAAGAGTACAAAACAGTACAAAACAGTAGAAAAGAGTACAAAACTGTAGAAAACAGTAGAAAAGAGGAGAAAACAGTGGAAAACATGAGAAATGAGCAGAAAGAGGAGAAAAGAGAATAAAAAAGGAGAAAAGATTAGAAAACAGGAGAAAACAGTAGAAAAGTGGAGAAAACATGAGAAAGTGGAGAAAGAGCAGAAAGGAGAATCAAAAAGGAGAAAAGTTTAGAAAAGAGGAGAAAAGAGGAGAACACAGTTGAAAACAGGAGAAAAGATTAGAAAACAGGAGAAAAGAGTGGAAAAGAGGATAAACGAGGACAAAAGAACAGAAAGGTGGAGAAACCCAGGAGACTAGAGGAGGAAAGAGGAGAAAGAGGATAAAACAGTAGAAAAGAGGATAAAACAGGAGAAAAGAGAAGAAAAGAGGAGAAAACAGTTGAAAAGAGGAGAAAACAGGTGAAATGAAGAGAAAGAGGAGAAAGAGGAGAACACAGGAGAAAAGAGGGAAAAAAAGGAGAAAACAGTAGAAAAGAGGAGAAAACAGGAGAAAACAGTGGAAAACATGAGAAATGAGGAGAAAGAGGAGAAAGAGGAGAAAAGAGAATAAAAAAAGGAGAAAAGATGAGAAAACAGGAGAAAACAGTAGAAAAGTGTAGAAAACAGGAGAAAGAGGAGAAAGAGGAGAAAAGAGAATCAAAAAGGAGAAAAGTTTAGAAAAGAGGTGAAAAGAGGAGAACACAGTTGAAAAACAGGAGAAAAGAGGAAAAAGAGGAGAAAAGTGGATAAAAAAGGAGAAAAGAGTACAAAACAGGAGAAAACAGTAGAAAAGAGGAGAAAAGAGGAGAAAACAGTGGAAAACATGAGAAAGGAGGAGAAAGAGGAGAAAGACGAGAAAAGAGAATAAAAAAGGAGAAAAGATTAGAAAACAGGAGAGAAGAGGAGAACACAGGCGAAAAGAGGAGAAAACAGGAGAAAAGAGGAGAAAACAGTAGAAAACTGGAGAAAACAGGAGAACACAGGAGAAAACAGTGGAAAACATGAGAAATTAGGAGAAAGAGGAGAAAAGAGAATAAAAAAGGAGAAAAGATTAGAAAACAGGAGAAAAGAGGAGAAAAGAGGAGAACACAGGAGAAAAGAGGGAAAAAAGGAGAAAAGAGGAGAAAAGAGAAGAAAAGAGGAGAAAACAGGAGAAAAGAGGAGAAAACAGCAGAAGTGAGGAGAAATAGGAGAAAACAGAATAAAAAAGGAGAAAAGATTAGAAAACAGGAGAAAAGAGGAGAAAAGAGGACAACACAGGAGAAAAGAGGAAAAAAACAGGAGAAAAGAGAAGAAAAGAGAAGAAAGGAGGAGAAAACAGGTGAAAAGAGGAGAAAAGAGGAGAACACAGGAGAAAAGAGGGAAAAAAGGAGAAAAGAGGAGAAAAGAGAAGAAAAGAGGAGAAAACAGGAGAAAAGAGGAGAAACAGCAGAAGTGAGGAGAAAGAGGAGAAAACAGAATAAAAAAGGAGAAAAGATTAGAAAACAGGAGAAAAGAGGAGAAAAGAGGACAACACAGGAGAAAAGAGGAAAAAAACAGGAGAAAAGAGAAGAAAAGAGAAGAAAGGAGGAGAAAACAGGTGAAAAGAGGAGAAAAGAGGAGAACACAGGAGAAACGAGGAAAAAAACAGGAGAAAAGAGAAGAAAAGAGAAGAAAAGAGGAGAAAACAGGTGAAAAGAGGAGAAAAGAGGTGAAATGAAGAGAAAGAGGAGAAAGAGGATAAAACAGTAGAAAAGAGGATAAAACAGGAGAAAAGAGGAGAACACAGGAGAACACAGGAGAAAAGAGGAGAAAACAGAAGAAAAGAGGAAAAAGAGGAGAAACGTAGATAAAAAAGGAGAAAAGAGTACAAAACAGTAGAAAACAGTAGAAAAGAGTACAAAACTGTAGAAAACAGTAGAAAAGAGGAGAAAACAGTGGAAAACATGAGAAATGAGCAGAAAGAGGAGAAAAGAGAATAAAAAAGGAGAAAAGATTAGAAAACAGGAGAAAACAGTAGAAAAAGTGGAGAAAACAGGAGAAAGTGGAGAAAGAGCAGAAAAGAGAATCAAAAAGGAGAAAAGTTTAGAAAAGAGGAGAAAAGAGGAGAACACAGTTGAAAACAGGAGAAAAGAGGAAAAAGAGGAGAAAAGTGGATAAAAAAGGAGAAAAGAGTACAAAACAGGAGAAAACAGTAGAAAAGAGGAGAAAAGAGGAGAAAACAGTGGAAAACATGAGAAAGGAGGAGAAAGAGGAGAAAGACGAGAAAAGAGAATAAAAAAGGAGAATAGATTAGAAAACAGGAGAAAAGAGGAGAACACAGGCAAAAAGAGGAGAAAACAGGAGAAAAGAGGAGAAAACAGTAGAAAACTGGAGAAAAGAGGAGAACACAGGAGAAAACAGAAGAAAAGAGGAAAAAGAGGAGAAAAGTAGATAAAAAAGGAGAAAAGAGTACAAAACAGTAGGAAACAGTAGAAAAGAGTACAAAACAGTAGAAAACAGTAGAAAAGAGGAGTAAACAGGAGAAAACAGTGGAAAACATGAGAAATGAGGAGAAAGAGGAGAAAGAGGAGAAAAGAGAATAAAAAAGGAGAAAAGATTAGAAAACAGGAGAAAAGAGGAGAAAAGAGGAGAACACAGGAGAAAAGAGGAAAAAAACAGGAGAAAAGAGAAGAAAAGAGAAGAAAAGAGGAGAAAACAGGTGAAAAGAGGAGAAAACAGGTGAAATGAAGAGAAAGAGGAGAAAGAGGATAAAACAGTAGAAAAGAGGATAAAACAGGAGGAAAGGGGAGAACACAGGAGAACACAGGAGAAAAGAGGAGAAAACAGAAGAAAAGAGGAAAAAGAGGAGAAACGTAGATAAAAAAGGAGAAAAGAGTACAAAACAGTAGAAAACAGTAGAAAAGAGTACAAAACTGTAGAAAACAGTAGAAAAGAGGAGAAAACAGTGGAAAACATGAGAAATGAGCAGAAAGAGGAGAAAAGAGAATAAAAAAGGAGAAAAGATTAGAAAACAGGAGAAAACAGTAGAAAAGTGGAGAAAACAGGAGAAAGAGGAGAAAGAGCAGAAAAGAGAATCAAAAAGGAGAAAAGTTTAGAAAAGAGGAGAAAATAGGAGAACACAGTTGAAAACAGGAGAAAAGAGGAAAAAGAGGAGAAAAGTGGATAAAAAAGGAGAAAAGAGTACAAAACAGTAGGAAACAGTAGAAAAGAGTACAAAACAGTAGAAAACAGTAGAAAAGAGGAGAAAACAGGAGAAAACAGTGGAAAACATGAGAAATGAGGAGAAAGAGGAGAAAGAGGAGAAAAGAGAATAAAAAAGGAGAAAAGATTAGAAAACAGGAGAAAAGAGGAGAAAAGAGGAGAACACAGGAGAAAAGAGGAAAAAAACAGGAGAAAAGAGAAGAAAAGAGAAGAAAAGAGGAGAAAACAGGTGAAAAGAGGAGAAAACAGGTGAAATGAAGAGAAAGAGGAGAAAGAGGATAAAACAGTAGAAAAGAGGATAAAACAGGAGGAAAGAGGAGAACACAGGAGAACAGAGGAGAAAAGAGGAGAAAACAGAAGAAAAGAGGAAAAAGAGGAGAAACGTAGATAAAAAAGGAGAAAAGAGTACAAAACAGTAGAAAACAGTAGAAAAGAGTACAAAACTGTAGAAAACAGTAGAAAAGAGGAGAAAACAGTGGAAAACATGAGAAATGAGCAGAAAGAGGAGAAAAGAGAATAAAAAAGGAGAAAAGATTAGAAAACAGGAGAAAACAGTAGAAAAGTGGAGAAAACAGGAGAAAGAGGAGAAAGAGCAGAAAAGAGAATCAAAAAGGAGAAAAGTTTAGAAAAGAGGAGAAAAATAGGAGAACACAGTTGAAAACAGGAGAAAAGAGGAAAAAGAGGAGAAAAGTGGATAAAAAAGGAGAAAAGAGTACAAAACAGGAGAAAACAGTAGAAAAGAGGAGAAAAGAGGAGAAAACAGTGGAAAACATGAGAAAGGAGGAGAAAGAGGAGAAAGACGAGAAAAGAGAATAAAAAAGGAGAAAAGATTAGAAAACAGGAGAAAAGAGGAGAACACAGGCGAAAAGAGGAGAAAACAGGAGAAAAGAGGAGAAAACAGTAGAAAACTGGAGAAAAGAGGAGAACACAGGAGAAAACAGAAGAAAAGAGGAAAAAGAGGAGAAAAGTAGATAAAAAAGGAGAAAAGAGTACAAGACAGTAGAAAACAGTAGAAAAGAGTACAAAACAGTAGATAACAGGAGAAAACAGGAGAAAACAGGAGAAAACAGTGGAAAACATGAGAAATTAGGAGAAAGAGGAGAAAAGAGAATAAAAAAGGAGAAAAGATTAGAAAACAGGAGAAAAGAGGAGAACACAGGAGAAAAGAGGGAAAAAAGGAGAAAAGAGGAGAAAAGAGAAGAAAAGAGGAGAAAACAGGAGAAAAGAGGAGAAAACAGCAGAAATGAGGAGAAAGAGGAGAAAACAGAATAAAAAAGGAGAAAAGATTAGAAAACAGGAGAAAAGAGGAGAAAAGAGGAGAACACAGGAGAAAAGAGGAAAAAAAACAGGAGAAAAGAGAAGAAAAGAGAAGAAAAGAGGAGAAAACAGGTGAAAAGAGGAGAAAACAGGTGAAATGAAGAGAAAGAGGAGAAAGAGGATAAAACAGTAGAAAAGAGGATAAAACAGGAGAAAAGAGGAGAACACAGGAGAACACACGAGAAAAGAGGAGAAAACAGAAGAAAAGAGGAAAAAGAGGAGAAACGTAGATAAAAAAAGGAGAAAAGAGTACAAAACAGTAGAAAAGAGTACAAAACTGTAGAAAACAGTAGAAAAGAGGAGAAAACAGTGGAAAACATGAGAAATGAGCAGAAAGAGGAGAAAAGAGAATAAAAAAGGAGAAAAGATTAGAAAACAGGAGAAAACAGTAGAAAAGTGGAGAAAACAGGAGAAAGAGGAGAAAGAGCAGAAAAGAGAATCAAAAAGGAGAAAAGTTTAGAAAAGAGGTGAAAAGAGGAGAACACAGTTGAAAACAGGAGAAAAGAGGAAAAAGAGGAGAAAAGTGGATAAAAAAGGAGAAAAGAGTACAAAACAGGAGAAAACAGTAGAAAAGAGGAGAAAAGAGGAGAAAACAGTGGAAAACATGAGGAAGGAGGAGAAAGAGGAGAAAGACGAGAAAAGAGAATAAAAAAGGAGAAAAGATTAGAAAACAGGAGAGAAGAGGAGAACACAGGCGAAAAGAGGAGAAAACAGGAGAAAAGAGGAGAAAACAGTAGAAAACTGGAGAAAAGAGGAGAACACAGGAGAAAACAGAAGAAAAGAGGAAAAAGAGGAGAAAAGTAGATAAAAAAGGAGAAAAGAGTACAAGACAGTAGAAAACAGTAGAAAAGAGTACAAAACAGTAGATAACAGGAGAAAAGAGGAGAAAACAGGAGAAAACAGTGGAAAACATGAGAAATTAGGAGAAAGAGGAGAAAAGAGAATAAAAAAGGAGAAAAGATTAGAAAACAGGAGAAAAGAGGAGAAAAGAGGAGAACACAGGAGAAAAGAGGGAAAAAAGGAGAAAAGAGGAGAAAAGAGAAGAAAAGAGGAGAAAACAGGAGAAAAGAGGAGAAAACAGCAGAAATGAGGAGAAAGAGGAGAAAAGAGAATAAAAAAGGAGAAAAGATTAGAAAACAGGAGAAAAGAGGAGAAAAGAGGAGAACACAGGAGAAAAGAGGAAAAAAACAGGAGAAAAGAGAAGAAAAGAGGAGAAAACAGGTGAAAAGAGGAGAAAACAGGTGAAATGAAGAGAAAGAGGAGAAAGAGGATAAAACAGTAGAAAAGAGGATAAAACAGGAGAAAAGAGGAGAACACAGGAGAACACACGAGAAAAGAGGAGAAAACAGAAGAAAAGAGGAAAAAGAGGAGAAACGTAGATAAAAAAGGAGAAAAGAGTACAAAACAGTAGAAAACAGTAGAAAAGAGTACAAAACTGTAGAATACAGTAGAAAAGAGGAGAAAACAGTGGAAAACATGAGAAATGAGCAGAAAGAGGAGAAAAGAGAATAAAAAAGGAGAAAAGATTAGAAAACAGGAGAAAACAGTAGAAAAGTGGAGAAAACAGGAGAAAGTGGAGAAGAGCAGAAAAGAGAATCAAAAAGGAGAAAAGTTTAGAAAAGAGGAGAAAAGAGGAGAACACAGTTGAAAACAGGAGAAAAGATTAGAAAACAGGAGAAAAGAGTGGAAAAGAGGATAAACGAGGACAAAAGAACAGAAAGGTGGAGAAACCCAGGAGACTAGAGGAGGAAAGAGGAGAAAGAGGATAAAACAGTCGAAAAGAGGATAAACAGGAGAAAAGAGGAGAAAAGAGGAGAAAACAGTTGAAAAGAGGAGAAAACAGGTGAAATGAAGAGAAAGAGGAGAAAGAGGAGAACACAGGAGAAAAGAGGGGAAAAAAAGGAGAAAACAGTTGAAAACAGGAGAAAACAGTGGAAAACATGAGAAATGAGGAGAAAGAGGAGAAAAGAGAATAAAAAAGGAGAAAAGATGAGAAAACAGGAGAAAACAGTAGAAAAGTGGAGAAAACAGGAGAAAGAGGAGAAAGAGGAGAAAAGAGAATCAAAAAGGAGAAAAGTTTAGAAAAGAGGAGAAAAGAGGAGAACACAGGAGAAAACAGAAGAAAAGAGGAAAAAGAGGAGAAAAGTAGATAAAAAAGGAGAAAAGATTAGAAAACAGGAGAAAACAGTAGAAAAGTGGAGAAAACTGGAGAAAGAGGAGAAAGAGGAGAAAAGAGAATAAAAAATGAGAAAAGATTTGAAAACAGGAGAAAAGAGGAGAACACAGGAGAACACAGGAGAAAAGAGGGAAAAAAAGGAGAAAAGAGGAGAAAAGAGAAGAAAAGAGGAGAAAAGAGGAGAAAACAGGTGAAAAGAGGAGAAAACAGGTGAAATGAAGAGAAAGAGGAGAAAGAGGATAAAACAGTAGAAAAAGGATAAAACAGGAGGAAAGAGGAGAACACAGGAGAACACAGGAGAAAAGAGGAGAAAACAGAAGAAAAGAGGAAAAAGAGGAGAAACGTAGATAAAAAAGGAGAAAAGAGTACAAAACAGTAGAAAACAGTAGAAAAGAGTACAAAACTGTAGAAAACAGTAGAAAAGAGGAGAAAACAGTGGAAAACATGAGAAATGAGCAGAAAGAGGAGAAAAGAGAATAAAAAAGGAGAAAAGATTAGAAAACAGGAGAAAACAGTAGAAAAGTGGAGAAAACAGGAGAAAGAGGAGAAAGAGCAGAAAAGAGAATCAAAAAGGAGAAAAGTTTAGAAAAGAGGAGAAAAGAGGAGAACACAGTTGAAAACAGGAGAAAAGAGGAAAAAGAGGAGAAAAGTGGATAAAAAAGGAGAAAAGAGTACAAAACAGGAGAAAACAGTAGAAAAGAGGAGAAAAGAGGAGAAAACAGTGGAAAACATGAGAAAGGAGGAGAAAGAGGAGAAAGACGAGAAAAGAGAATAAAAAAGGAGAAAAGATTAGAAAACAGGAGAAAAGAGGAGAACACAGGCAAAAAGAGGAGAAAACAGGAGAAAAGAGGAGAAAACAGTAGAAAACTGGAGAAAAGAGGAGAACACAGGAGAAAACAGAAGAAAAGAGGAAAAAGAGGAGAAAAGTAGATAAAAAAGGAGAAAAGAGTACAAAACAGTAGGAAACAGTAGAAAAGAGTACAAAACAGTAGAAAACAGTAGAAAAGAGGAGAAAACAGGAGAAAACAGTGGAAAACATGAGAAATGAGGAGAAAGAGGAGAAAAGAGAATAAGAAAGGAGAAAAGATTAGAAAACAGGAGAAAAGAGGAGAAAAGAGGAGAACACAGGAGAAAAGAGAAAAAAAACAGGAGAAAAGAGAAGAAAAGAGAAGAAAAGAGGAGAAAACAGGTGAAAAGAGGAGAAAACAGGTGAAATGAAGAGAAAGAGGAGAAAGAGGATAAAACAGTAGAAAAGAGGATAAAACAGGAGGAAAGAGGAGAACACAGGAGAACACAGGAGAAAAGAGGAGAAAACAGAAGAAAAGAGGAAAAAGAGGAGAAACGTAGATAAAAAAGGAGAAAAGAGTACAAAACAGTAGAAAACAGTAGAAAAGAGTACAAAACTGTAGAAAACAGTAGAAAAGAGGAGAAAACAGTGGAAAACATGAGAAATGAGCAGAAAGAGGAGAAAAGAGAATAAAAAAGGAGAAAAGATTAGAAAACAGGAGAAAACAGTAGAAAAGTGGAGAAAACAGGAGAAAGAGGAGAAAGAGCAGAAAAGAGAATCAAAAAGGAGAAAAGTTTAGAAAAGAGGTGAAAAGAGGAGAACACAGTTGAAAACAGGAGAAAAGAGGAAAAAGAGGAGAAAAGTGGATAAAAAAGGAGAAAAGAGTACAAAACAGGAGAAAACAGTAGAAAAGAGGAGAAAAGAGGAGAAAACAGTGGAAAACATGAGAAAGGAGGAGAAAGAGGAGAAAGACGAGAAAAGAGAATAAAAAAGGAGAAAAGATTAGAAAACAGGAGAAAAGAGGAGAACACAGGCGAAAAGAGGAGAAAACAGGAGAAAAGAGGAGAAAACAGTAGAAAACTGGAGAAAAGAGGAGAACACAGGAGAAAACAGAAGAAAAGAGCAAAAAGAGGAGAAAAGTAGATAAAAAAGGAGAAAAGAGTACAAGACAGTAGAAAACAGTAGAAAAGAGTACAAAACAGTAGATAACAGGAGAAAAGAGAAGAAAACAGGAGAAAACAGTGGAAAACATGAGAAATTAGGAGAAAGAGGAGAAAAGAGAATAAAAAAGGAGAAAAGATTAGAAAACAGGAGAAAAGAGGAGAAAAGAGGAGAACACAGGAGAAAAGAGGGAAAAAAGGAGAAAAGAGGAGAAAAGAGAAGAAAAGAGGAGAAAACAGGAGAAAAGAGGAGAAAACAGCAGAAATGAGGAGAAAGAGGAGAAAACAGAATAAAAAAAGGAGAAAAGATTAGAAAACAGGAGAAAAGAGGAGAAAAGAGGAGAACACAGGAGAAAAGAGGAAAAAAACAGGAGAAAAGAGAAGAAAAGAGAAGAAAAGAGGAGAAAACAGGTGAAAAGAGGAGAAAACAGGTGAAATGAAGAGAAAGAGGAGAAAGAGGATAAAACAGTAGAAAAGAGGATAAAAACAGGAGAAAAGAGGAGAACACAGGAGAACACAGGAGAAAAGAGGAGAAAACAGAAGAAAAGAGGAAAAAGAGGAGAAACGTAGATAAAAAAGGAGAAAAGAGTACAAAACAGTAGAAAACAGTAGAAAAGAGTACAAAACTGTAGAAAACAGTAGAAAAGAGGAGAAAACAGTGGAAAACATGAGAAATGAGCAGAAAGAGGACAAAAGAGAATAAAAAAGGAGAAAAGATTAGAAAACAGGAGAAAACAGTAGAAAAGTGGAGAAAACAGGAGAAAGTGGAGAAAGAGCAGAAAAGAGAATCAAAAAGGAGAAAAGTTTAGAAAAGAGGAGAAAAGAGGAGAACACAGTTGAAAACAGTAGAAAAGATTAGAAAACAGGAGAAAAGAGTGGAAAAGAGGATAAACGAGGACAAAAGAACAGAAAGGTGGAGAAACCCAGGAGACTAGAGGAGGAAAGAGGAGAAAGAGGATAAAACAGTAGAAAAGAGGATAAAACAGGAGAAAAGAGAAGAAAAGAGGAGAAAACAGTTGAAAAGAGGAGAAAACAGGTGAAATGAAGAGAAAGAGGAGAAAGAGGAGAACACAGGAGAAAAGAGGGAAAAAAAGGAGAAAACAGTAGAAAAGAGGAGAAAACAGGAGAAAACAGTGGAAAACATGAGAAATGAGGAGAAAGAGGAGAAAAGAGAATAAAAAAGGAGTAAAGATGAGAAAACAGGAGAAAACAGTAGAAAAGTGTAGAAAACAGGAGAAAGAGGAGAAAGAGGAGAAACGAGAATCAAAAAGGAGAAAAGTTTAGAAAAGAGGAGAAAAGAGGAGAACACAGGAGAAAACAGAAGAAAAGAGGAAAAAGAGGAGAAAAGTAGATAAAAAACGAGAAAAGATTAGAAAACAGGAGAAAACAGTAGAAAAGTGGAGAAAACTGGAGAAAGAGGAGAAAGAGGAGAAAAGAGAATAAAAAATGAGAAAAGATTTGAAAACAGGAGAAAAGAGGAGAACACAGGAGAACACAGGAGAAAAGAGGGAAAAAAAGGAGAAAAGAGGAGAAAAGAGAAGAAAAGAGGAGAAAACAGGTGAAAAGAGGAGAAAACAGGTGAAATGAAGAGAAAGAGGGGAAAGAGGATAAAACAGTAGAAAAGAGGATAAAACAGGAGAAAAGAGGAGAACACAGGAGAACACAGGAGAAAAGAGGAGAAAACAGAAGAAAAGAGGAAAAAGAGGAGAAAACAGCAGAAATGAGGAGAAAGAGGAGAAAACAGAATAAAAAAGGAGAAAAGATTAGAAAACAGGAGAAAAGAGTGGAAAAGAGGATAAACGAGGAGAAAAGAACAGAAAGGTAGAGAAACCCAGGAGACGAGAGGAGGAAAGAGGAGAAAGAGGATAAAGCAGTAGAAAAGAGGATAAAACAGGAGAAAAGAGAAGAAAAGAGGAGAAAACAGGTGAAAAGAGGAGAAAACAGGTGAAATGAAGAGAAAGAGGAGAAAGGGGAGAAAAGAGAATCAAAAAGGAGAAAAGTTTAGAAAAGAGGCGAAAAGAGGAGAACACAGTTGAAAACAGGAGAAAAGAGAACACAGGAGAAAACAGAAGAAAAGAGGAAAAAGAGGAGAAAAGTAGATAAAAAAGGAGAAAAGAGTACAAAACAGTAGAAAACAGTAGAAAAGAGTACAAAACAGTAGAAAACAGTAGAAAAGAGGAGAAAACAGGAGAAAACAGTGGAAAACATGAGAAATGAGGAGAAAGAGGAGAAAGAGGAGAAAAGAGAATAAAAAAGGAGAAACGATTAGAAAACAGGAGAAAAGAGGAGAAAAGAGGAGAACACAGGAGAAAAGAGGAAAAAAACAGGAGAAAAGAGAAGAAAAGATGAGAAAACAGGTGAAAAGAGGAGAAAACAGGTGAAATGAAGAGAAAGAGGAGAAAGAGGATAAAACAGTAGAAAAGAGGATAAAACAGGAGGAAAGAGGAGAACACAGGAGAACACAGGAGAAAAGAGAAGAAAACAGAAGAAAAGAGGAAAAAGAGGAGAAACGTAGATAAAAAAGGAGAAAAGAGTACAAAACAGTAGAAAACAGTAGAAAAGAGTACAAAACTGTAGAAAACAGTAGAAAAGAGGAGAAAACAGTGGAAAACATGAGAAATGAGCAGAAAGAGGAGAAAAGAGAATAAAAAAGGAGAAAAGATTAGAAAACAGGAGAAAACAGTAGAAAAGTGGAGAAAACAGGAGAAAGTGGAGAAAGAGCAGAAAAGAGAATCAAAAAGGAGAAAAGTTTAGAAAAGAGGAGAAAAGAGGAGAACACAGTTGAAAACAGGAGAAAAGAGGAAAAAGAGGAGAAAAGTGGATAAAAAAGGAGAAAAGAGTACAAAACAGGAGAAAACAGTAGAAAAGAGGAGAAAAGAGGAGAAAACAGTGGAAAACATGAGAAAGGAGGAGAAAGAGGAGAAAGACGAGAAAAGAGAATAAAAAAGGAGAAAAGATTAGAAAACAGGAGAAAAGAGGAGAACACAGGCGAAAAGAGGAGAAAACAGGAGAAAAGAGGAGAAAACAGTAGAAAACTGGAGAAAAGAGGAGAACACAGGAGAAAACAGAAGAAAAGAGGAAAAAGAGAAGAAAAGTAGATAAAAAAGGAGAAAAGAGTACAAGACAGTAGAAAACAGTAGAAAAGAGTACAAAACAGTAGAAAACAGTAGAAAAGAGGAGAAAACAGGAGAAAACAGTGGAAAACATGAGAAATTAGGAGAAAGAGGAGAAAAGAGAATAAAAAAGGAGAAAAGATTAGAAAACAGGAGAAAAGAGGAGAACACAGGAGAACACAGGAGAAAAGAGGGAAAAAAAGGAGAAAAGAGGAGAAAAGAGAAGAAAAGAGGAGAAAAACAGGAGAAAAGAGGAGAAAACAGCAGAAATGAGGAGAAAGAGGAGAAAACAGAATAAAAAAGGAGAAAAGATTAGAAAACAGGAAAAAAGAGTGGAAAAGAGGAGAAAACAGCAGAAATGAGGAGAAAGAGGAGAAAACAGAATAAATAGGGAGAAAAGATTAGAAAACTGGAGAAAAGAGGAGAACACAGGAGAACACAGGAGAAAAGAGGGGAAAAAAGGAGAAAAGAGGAGAAAAGAGAAGAAAAGAGGAGAAAACAGGTGAAAAGAGGAGAAAACAGGTGAAATGAAGAGAAAGAGGGGAAAGAGGATAAAACAGTAGAAAAGAGGATAAAACAGGAGAAAAGAGGAGAACACAGGAGAACACAGGAGAAAAGAGGAGAAAACAGAAGAAAAGAGGAAAAAGAGGAGAAACGTAGATAAAAAAGGAGAAAACAGTACAAAACAGTAGAAAACAGTAGAAAAGAGGAGAAAACAGGAGAAAACAGTGGAAAACATGAGAAATGAGGAGAAAGAGGAGAAAAGAGAATAAAAAAGGAGAAAAGATGAGAAAACAGGAGAAAACAGTAGAAAAGTGGAGAAAACAGGAGAAAGAGGAGAAAGAGGAGAAAAGAGAATCAAAAAGGAGAAAAGTTTAGAAAAGAGGAGAAAAGAGGAGAACACAGGAGAAAACAGAAGAAAAGAGGAAAAAGAGGAGAAAAGTAGATAAAAAAGGAGAAAAGATTAGAAAACAGGAGAAAACAGTAGAAAAGTGGAGAAAACTGGAGAAAGAGGAGAAAGAGGAGAAAAGAGAATAAAAAAATGAGAAAAGATTTGAAAACAGGAGAAAAGAGGAGAACACAGGAGAACACAGGAGAAAAGAGGGAAAAAAAAGGAGAAAAGAGGAGAAAAGAGAAGAAAAGAGGAGAAAACAGGTGAAAAGAGGAGAAAACAGGTGAAATGAAGAGAAAGAGGGGAAAGAGGATAAAACAGTAGAAAAGAGGATAAAACAGGAGAAAAGAGGAGAGCACAGGAGAACACAGGAGAAAAGAGGAGAAAACAGAAGAAAAGAGGAAAAAGAGGAGAAAACAGCAGAAATGAGGAGAAAGAGGAGAAAAACAGAATAAAAAAGGAGAAAAGATTAGAAAACAGGAGAAAAGAGTGGAAAAGAGGATAAACGAGGAGAAAAGAACAGAAAGGTAGAGAAACTCAGGAGACAAGAGGAGGAAAGAGGAGAAAGAGGATAAAACAGTAGAAAAGAGGATAAAAAAGGAGAAAAGAGAAGAAAAGAGGAGAAAAGAGCAGAAAACAGGTGAAAAGAGGAGAAAACAGGTGAAATGAAGAGAAAGAGGAGAAAGAGGATAAAACAGTAGAAAAGAGGATAAAACAGGAGGAAAGAGGAGAACACAGGAGAACACAGGAGAAAAGAGGAGAAAAACAGAAGAAAAGAGGAAAAAGAGGAGAAACGTAGATAAAAAAGGAGAAAAGAGTACAAAACAGTAGAAAACAGTAGAAAAGAGTACAAAACTGTAGAAAACAGTAGAAAAGAGGAGAAAACAGTGGAAAACATGAGAAATGAGCAGAAAGAGGAGAAAAGAGAATAAAAAAGGAGAAAAGATTAGAAAAACAGGAGAAAACAGTAGAAAAGTGGAGAAAACAGGAGAAAGAGGAGAAAGAGCAGAAAAGAGAATCAAAAAGGAGAAAAGTTTAGAAAAGAGGTGAAAAGAGGAGAACACAGTTGAAAACAGGAGAAAAGAGGAAAAAGAGGAGAAAAGTGGATAAAAAAGGAGAAAAGAGTACAAAACAGGAGAAAACAGTAGAAAAGAGGAGAAAAGAGGAGAAAACAGTGGAAAACATGAGAAAGGAGGAGAAAGAGGAGAAAGACGAGAAAAGAGAATAAAAAAGGAGAAAAGATTAGAAAACAGGAGAAAAGAGGAGAACACAGGCGAAAAGAGGAGAAAACAGGAGAAAAGAGGAGAAAACAGTAGAAAACTGGAGAAAAGAGGAGAACACAGGAGAAAACAGAAGAAAAGAGCAAAAAGAGGAGAAAAGTAGATAAAAAAGGAGAAAAGAGTACAAGACAGTAGAAAACAGTAGAAAAGAGTACAAAACAGTAGATAACAGGAGAAAAGAGAAGAAAACAGGAGAAAACAGTGGAAAACATGAGAAATTAGGAGAAAGAGGAGAAAAGAGAATAAAAAAGGAGAAAAGATTAGAAAACAGGAGAAAAGAGGAGAAAAGAGGAGAACACAGGAGAAAAGAGGGAAAAAAGGAGAAAAGAGGAGAAAAGAGAAGAAAAGAGGAGAAAACAGGAGAAAAGAGGAGAAAACAGCAGAAATGAGGAGAAAGAGGAGAAAACAGAATAAAAAAGGAGAAAAGATTAGAAAACAGGAGAAAAGAGAATAAAAAAGGAGAAAAGATTAGAAAACAGGAGAAAAGAGGAGAAAAGAGGAGAACACAGGAGAAAAGAGGGAAAAAAGGAGAAAAGAGGAGAAAAGAGAAGAAAAGAGGAGAAAACAGGAGAAAAGAGGAGAAAACAGCAGAAATGAGGAGAAAGAGGAGAAAACAGAATAAAAAAGGAGAAAAGATTAGAAAACAGGAGAAAAGAGGAGAAAAGAGGAGAACACAGGAGAAAAGAGGAAAAAAACAGGAGAAAAGAGAAGAAAAGAGAAGAAAAGAGGAGAAAAACAGGTGAAATGAAGAGAAAGAGGAGAAAGAGGATAAAACAGTAGAAAAGAGGATAAAACAGGAGAAAAGAGGAGAACACAGGAGAACACAGGAGAAAAGAGGAGAAAACAGAAGAAAAGAGGAAAAAGAGGAGAAACGTAGATAAAAAAAGGAGAAAAGAGTACAAAACAGTAGAAAACAGTCGAAAAGAGTACAAAACTGTAGAAAACAGTAGAAAAGAGGAGAAAACAGTGGAAAACATGAGAAATGAGCAGAAAGAGGAGAAAAGAGAATAAAAAAGGAGAAAAGATTAGAAAACAGGAGAAAACAGTAGAAAAGTGGAGAAAACAGGAGAAAGTGGAGAAAGAGCAGAAAAGAGAATCAAAAAGGAGAAAAGTTTAGAAAAGAGGAGAAAAGAGGAGAACACAGTTGAAAACAGGAGAAAAGATTAGAAAACAGGAGAAAAGAGTGGAAAAGAGGATAAACGAGGACAAAAGAACAGAAAGGTGGAGAAACCCAGGAGACTAGAGGAGGAAAGAGGAGAAAGAGGATAAAACAGTAGAAAAGAGGATAAAACAGGAGAAAAGAGAAGAAAAGAGGAGAAAACAGTTGAAAAGAGGAGAAAACAGGTGAAATGAAGAGAAAGAGGAGAAAGAGGAGAACACAGGAGAAAAGAGGGAAAAAAAGGAGAAAACAGTAGAAAAGAGGAGAAAACAGGAGAAAACAGTGGAAAACATGAGAAATGAGGAGAAAGAGGAGAAAAGAGAATAAAAAAGGAGTAAAGATGAGAAAACAGGAGAAAACAGTAGAAAAGTGTAGAAAACAGGAGAAAGAGGAGAAAGAGGAGAAACGAGAATCAAAAAGGAGAAAAGTTTAGAAAAGAGGAGAAAAGAGGAGAACACAGGAGAAAACAGAAGAAAAGAGGAAAAAGAGGAGAAAAGTAGATAAAAAACGAGAAAAGATTAGAAAACAGGAGAAAACAGTAGAAAAGTGGAGAAAACTGGAGAAAGAGGAGAAAGAGGAGAAAAGAGAATAAAAAATGAGAAAAGATTTGAAAACAGGAGAAAAGAGGAGAACACAGGAGAACACAGGAGAAAAGAGGGAAAAAAAGGAGAAAAGAGGAGAAAAGAGAAGAAAAGAGGAGAAAACAGGTGAAAAGAGGAGAAAACAGGTGAAATGAAGAGAAAGAGGGGAAAGAGGATAAAACAGTAGAAAAGAGGATAAAACAGGAGAAAAGAGGAGAACACAGGAGAACACAGGAGAAAAGAGGAGAAAACAGAAGAAAAGAGGAAAAAGAGGAGAAAACAGCAGAAATGAGGAGAAAGAGGAGAAAACAGAATAAAAAAGGAGAAAAGATTAGAAAACAGGAGAAAAGAGTGGAAAAGAGGATAAACGAGGAGAAAAGAACAGAAAGGTAGAGAAACCCAGGAGACGAGAGGAGGAAAGAGGAGAAAGAGGATAAAGCAGTAGAAAAGAGGATAAAACAGGAGAAAAGAGAAGAAAAGAGGAGAAAACAGGTGAAAAGAGAAAACAGGTGAAATGAAGAGAAAGAGGAGAAAGGGGAGAAAAGAGAATCAAAAAGGAGAAAGTTTAGAAAGAGGCGAAAAGAGGAGAACACAGTTGAAAACAGGAGAAAAGAGAACACAGGAGAAAACAGAAGAAAAGAGGAAAAAGAGGAGAAAAGTAGATAAAAAAGGAGAAAAGAGTACAAAACAGTAGAAAACAGTAGAAAAGAGTACAAAACAGTAGAAAACAGTAGAAAAGAGGAGAAAACAGGAGAAAACAGTGGAAAACATGAGAAATGAGGAGAAAGAGGAGAAAGAGGAGAAAAGAGAATAAAAAAGGAGAAACGATTAGAAAACAGAGAAAGAGGAGAAAAGAGGAGAACACAGGAGAAAAGAGGAAAAAACAGGAGAAAAGAGAAGAAAAGAGGAGAAAACAGGTGAAAAGAGGAGAAAACAGGTGAAATGAAGAGAAAGAGGAGAAAGAGGATAAAACAGTAGAAAAGAGGATAAAACAGGAGGAAAGAGGAGAACACAGGAGAACACAGGAGAAAAGAGAAGAAAACAGAAGAAAAGAGGAAAAAGAGGAGAAACGTAGATAAAAAAGGAGAAAAGAGTACAAAACAGTAGAAAACAGTAGAAAAGAGTACAAAACTGTAGAAAACAGTAGAAAAGAGGAGAAAACAGTGGAAAACATGAGAAATGAGCAGAAAGAGGAGAAAAGAGAATAAAAAAGGAGAAAAGATTAGAAAACAGGAGAAAACAGTAGAAAAGTGGAGAAAAACAGGAGAAAGTGGAGAAAGAGCAGAAAAGAGAATCAAAAGGAGAAAAGTTTAGAAAAGAGGAGAAAAGAGGAGAACACAGTTGAAAACAGGAGAAAAGAGGAAAAAGAGGAGAAAAGTGGATAAAAAAGGAGAAAAGAGTACAAAACAGGAGAAAACAGTAGAAAAGAGGAGAAAAGAGGAGAAAACAGTGGAAAACATGAGAAAGGAGGAGAAAGAGGAGAAAGACGAGAAAAGAGAATAAAAAAGGAGAAAAGATTAGAAAACAGGAGAAAAGAGGAGAACACAGGCGAAAAGAGGAGAAAACAGAGAAAAGAGGAGAAAACAGTAGAAAACTGGAGAAAAGAGGAGAACACAGGAGAAAACAGAAGAAAAGAGGAAAAAGAGAAGAAAAGTAGATAAAAAAGGAGAAAAGAGTACAAGACAGTAGAAAACAGTAGAAAAGAGTACAAAACAGTAGAAAACAGTAGAAAAGAGGAGAAAACAGGAGAAAACAGTGGAAAACATGAGAAATTAGGAGAAAGAGGAGAAAAGAGAATAAAAAAGGAGAAAAGATTAGAAAACAGGAGAAAAGAGGAGAACACAGGAGAACACAGGAGAAAAGAGGAAAAAAAGGAGAAAAGAGGAGAAAAGAGAAGAAAAGAGGAGAAAACAGGAGAAAAGAGGAGAAAACAGCAGAAATGAGGAGAAAGAGGAGAAAACAGAATAAAAAAGGAGAAAAGATTAGAAAACAGGAAAAAAGAGTGGAAAAGAGGAGAAAACAGCAGAAATGAGGAGAAAGAGGAGAAAACAGAATAAATAGGGAGAAAAGATTAGAAAACTGGAGAAAAGAGGAGAACACAGGAGAACACAGGAGAAAAGAGGGGAAAAAAGGAGAAAAGAGGAGAAAAGAGAAGAAAAGAGAGAAAACAGGTGAAAAGAGGAGAAAACAGGTGCAAATGAAGAGAAAGAGGGGAAAGAGGATAAAACAGTAGAAAAGAGGATAAAACAGGAGAAAAGAGGAGAACACAGGAGAACACAGGAGAAAAGAGGAGAAAACAGAAGAAAAGAGGAAAAAGAGAGAAACGTAGATAAAAAAGGAGAAAACAGTACAAAACAGTAGAAAACAGTAGAAAAGAGGAGAAAACAGGAGAAAACAGTGGAAAACATGAGAAATGAGGAGAAAGAGGAGAAAAGAGAATAAAAAAGGAGAAAAGATGAGAAAACAGGAGAAAACAGTAGAAAAGTGGAGAAAACAGGAGAAAGAGGAGAAAGAGGAGAAAAGAGAATCAAAAAGGAGAAAAGTTTAGAAAAGAGGAGAAAAGAGGAGAACACAGGAGAAAACAGAAGAAAAGAGGAAAAAGAGGAGAAAAGTAGATAAAAAAGGAGAAAAGATTAGAAAACAGGAGAAAACAGTAGAAAAGTGGAGAAAACTGGAGAAAGAGGAGAAAGAGGAGAAAAGAGAATAAAAAATGAGAAAGAGGAGAAAGAGGAGAAAAGAGAATAAAAAATGAGAAAAGATTTGAAAACAGGAGAAAAGAGGAGAACACAGGAGAACACAGGAGAAAAGAGGGAAAAAAAGGAGAAAAGAGGAGAAAAGAGAAGAAAAGAGGAGAAAACAGGTGAAAAGAGGAGAAAACAGGTGAAATGAAGAGAAAGAGGGGAAAGAGGATAAAACAGTAGAAAAGAGGATAAAACAGGAGAAAAGAGGAGAGCACAGGAGAACACAGGAGAAAAGAGGAGAAAACAGAAGAAAAGAGGAAAAAGAGGAGAAAACAGCAGAAATGAGGAGAAAGAGGAGAAAACAGAATAAAAAAGGAGAAAAGATTAGAAAACAGGAGAAAAGAGTGGAAAAGAGGATAAACGAGGAGAAAAGAACAGAAAGGTAGAGAAACTCAGGAGACGAGAGGAGGAAAGAGGAGAAAGAGGATAAAACAGTAGAAAAGAGGAGAAAACAGGTGAAAAGAGGAGAAAACAGGTGAAATGAAGAGAAAGAGGAGAAAGAGGATAAAACAGTAGAAAAGAGGATAAAACAGGAGGAAAGAGGAGAACACAGGAGAACACAGGAGAAAAGAGGAGAAAACAGAAGAAAAGAGGAAAAAGAGGAGAAACGTAGATAAAAAAGGAGAAAAGAGTACAAAACAGTAGAAAACAGTAGAAAAGAGTACAAAACTGTAGAAAACAGTAGAAAAGAGGAGAAAACAGTGGAAAACATGAGAAATGAGCAGAAAGAGGAGAAAAGAGAATAAAAAAGGAGAAAAGATTAGAAAACAGGAGAAAACAGTAGAAAAGTGGAGAAAACAGGAGAAAGAGGAGAAAGAGCAGAAAAGAGAATCAAAAAGGAGAAAAGTTTAGAAAAGAGGTGAAAAGAGGAGAACACAGTTGAAAACAGGAGAAAAGAGGAAAAAGAGGAGAAAAGTGGATAAAAAAGGAGAAAAGAGTACAAAACAGGAGAAAACAGTAGAAAAGAGGAGAAAAGAGGAGAAAACAGTGGAAAACATGAGAAAGGAGGAGAAAGAGGAGAAAGACGAGAAAAGAGAATAAAAAAGGAGAAAAGATTAGAAAACAGGAGAAAAGAGGAGAACACAGGCGAAAAGAGGAGAAAACAGGAGAAAAGAGGAGAAAACAGTAGAAAACTGGAGAAAAGAGGAGAACACAGGAGAAAACAGAAGAAAAGAGCAAAAAGAGGAGAAAAGTAGATAAAAAAGGAGAAAAGAGTACAAGACAGTAGAAAACAGTAGAAAAGAGTACAAAACAGTAGATAACAGGAGAAAAGAGAAGAAAACAGGAGAAAACAGTGGAAAACATGAGAAATTAGGAGAAAGAGGAGAAAAGAGAATAAAAAAGGAGAAAAGATTAGAAAACAGGAGAAAAGAGGAGAAAAGAGGAGAACACAGGAGAAAAGAGGGAAAAAAGGAGAAAAGAGGAGAAAAGAGAAGAAAAGAGGAGAAAACAGGAGAAAAGAGGAGAAAACAGCAGAAATGAGGAGAAAGAGGAGAAAACAGAATAAAAAAAGGAGAAAAGATTAGAAAACAGGAGAAAAGAGGAGAAAAGAGGAGAACACAGGAGAAAAGAGGAAAAAAACAGGAGAAAAGAGAAGAAAAGAGAAGAAAAGAGGAGAAAACAGGTGAAAAGAGGAGAAAACAGGTGAAATGAAGAGAAAGAGGAGAAAGAGGATAAAACAGTAGAAAAGAGGATAAAACAGGAGAAAAGAGGAGAACACAGGAGAACACAGGAGAAAAGAGGAGAAAACAGAAGAAAAGAGGAAAAAGAGGAGAATCGTAGATAAAAAAGGAGAAAAGAGTACAAAACAGTAGAAAACAGTAGAAAAGAGTACAAAACTGTAGAAAACAGTAGAAAAGAGGAGAAAACAGTGGAAAACATGAGAAATGAGCAGAAAGAGGAGAAAAGAGAATAAAAAAGGAGAAAAGATTAGAAAACAGGAGAAAACAGTAGAAAAGTGGAGAAAACAGGAGAAAGTGGAGAAAGAGCAGAAAAGAGAATCAAAAAGGAGAAAAGTTTAGAAAAGAGGAGAAAAGAGGAGAACACAGTTGAAAACAGGAGAAAAGATTAGAAAACAGGAGAAAAGAGTGGAAAAGAGGATAAACGAGGACAAAAGAACAGAAAGGTGGAGAAACCCAGGAGACTAGAGGAGGAAAGAGGAGAAAGAGGATAAAACAGTAGAAAAGAGGATAAAACAGGAGAAAAGAGAAGAAAAGAGGAGAAAACAGTTGAAAAGAGGAGAAAACAGGTGAAATGAAGAGAAAGAGGAGAACACAGGAGAAAAGAGGGAAAAAAAAGGAGAAAACAGTAGAAAAGAGGAGAAAACAGGAGAAAACAGTGGAAAACATGAGAAATGAGGAGAAAGAGGAGAAAAGAGAATAAAAAAGGAGTAAAGATGAGAAAACAGGAGAAAACAGTAGAAAAGTGTAGAAAACAGGAGAAAGAGGAGAAAGAGGAGAAACGAGAATCAAAAAGGAGAAAAGTTTAGAAAAGAGGAGAAAAGAGGAGAACACAGGAGAAAACAGAAGAAAAGAGGAAAAAGAGGAGAAAAGTAGATAAAAAACGAGAAAAGATTAGAAAACAGGAGAAAACAGTAGAAAAGTGGAGAAAACTGGAGAAAGAGGAGAAAGAGGAGAAAAGAGAATAAAAAATGAGAAAAGATTTGAAAACAGGAGAAAAGAGGAGAACACAGGAGAACACAGGAGAAAAGAGGGAAAAAAAGGAGAAAAGAGGAGAAAAGAGAAGAAAAGAGGAGAAAACAGGTGAAAAGAGGAGAAAACAGGTGAAATGAAGAGAAAGAGGGGAAAGAGGATAAAACAGTAGAAAAGAGGATAAAACAGGAGAAAAGAGGAGAACACAGGAGAACACAGGAGAAAAGAGGAGAAAACAGAAGAAAAGAGGAAAAAGAGGAGAAAACAGCAGAAATGAGGAGAAAGAGGAGAAAACAGAATAAAAAAGGAGAAAAGATTAGAAAACAGGAGAAAAGAGTGGAAAAGAGGATAAACGAGGAGAAAAGAACAGAAAGGTAGAGAAACCCAGGAGACGAGAGGAGGAAAGAGGAGAAAGAGGATAAAGCAGTAGAAAAGAGGATAAAACAGGAGAAAAGAGAAGAAAAGAGGAGAAAACAGGTGAAAAGAGGAGAAAACAGGTGAAATGAAGAGAAAGAGGAGAAAGGGGAGAAAAGAGAATCAAAAAGGAGAAAAGTTTAGAAAAGAGGCGAAAAGAGGAGAACACAGTTTGAAAACAGGAGAAAAGAGAACACAGGAGAAAACAGAAGAAAAGAGGAAAAAGAGGAGAAAAGTAGATAAAAAAGGAGAAAAGAGTACAAAACAGTAGAAAACAGTAGAAAAGAGTACAAAACAGTAGAAAACAGTAGAAAAGAGGAGAAAACAGGAGAAAACAGTGGAAAACATGAGAAATGAGGAGAAAGAGGAGAAAGAGGAGAAAAGAGAATAAAAAAGGAGAAACGATTAGAAAACAGGAGAAAAGAGGAGAAAAGAGGAGAACACAGGAGAAAAGAGGAAAAAAACAGGAGAAAAGAGAAGAAAAGAGGAGAAAACAGGTGAAAAGAGGAGAAAACAGGTGAAATGAAGAGAAAGAGGAGAAAGAGGATAAAACAGTAGAAAAGAGGATAAAACAGGAGGAAAGAGGAGAACACAGGAGAACACAGGAGAAAAGAGAAGAAAACAGAAGAAAAGAGGAAAAAGAGGAGAAACGTAGATAAAAAAGGAGAAAAGAGTACAAAACAGTAGAAAACAGTAGAAAAGAGTACAAAACTGTAGAAAACAGTAGAAAAGAGGAGAAAACAGTGGAAAACATGAGAAATGAGCAGAAAGAGGAGAAAAGAGAATAAAAAAGGAGAAAAGATTAGAAAACAGGAGAAAACAGTAGAAAAGTGGAGAAAACAGGAGAAAGTGGAGAAAGAGCAGAAAAGAGAATCAAAAAGGAGAAAAGTTTAGAAAAGAGGAGAAAAGAGGAGAACACAGTTGAAAACAGGAGAAAAGAGGAAAAAGAGGAGAAAAGTGGATAAAAAAGGAGAAAAGAGTACAAAACAGGAGAAAACAGTAGAAAAGAGGAGAAAAGAGGAGAAAACAGTGGAAAACATGAGAAAGGAGGAGAAAGAGGAGAAAGACGAGAAAAGAGAATAAAAAAGGAGAAAAGATTAGAAAACAGGAGAAAAGAGGAGAACACAGGCGAAAAGAGGAGAAAACAGGAGAAAAGAGGAGAAAACAGTAGAAAACTGGAGAAAAGAGGAGAACACAGGAGAAAACAGAAGAAAAGAGGAAAAAGAGAAGAAAAGTAGATAAAAAAGGAGAAAAGAGTACAAGACAGTAGAAAACAGTAGAAAAGAGTACAAAACAGTAGAAAACAGTAGAAAAGAGGAGAAAACAGGAGAAAACAGTGGAAAACATGAGAAATTAGGAGAAAGAGGAGAAAAGAGAATAAAAAAGGAGAAAAGATTAGAAAACAGGAGAAAAGAGGAGAACACAGGAGAACACAGGAGAAAAGAGGGAAAAAAAGGAGAAAAGAGGAGAAAAGAGAAGAAAAGAGGAGAAAAACAGGAGAAAAGAGGAGAAAACAGCAGAAATGAGGAGAAAGAGGAGAAAACAGAATAAAAAAGGAGAAAAGATTAGAAAACAGGAAAAAAGAGTGGAAAAGAGGAGAAAACAGCAGAAATGAGGAGAAAGAGGAGAAAACAGAATAAATAGGGAGAAAAGATTAGAAAACAGGAGAAAAGAGGAGAACACAGGAGAACACAGGAGAAAAGAGGGGAAAAAAGGAGAAAAGAGGAGAAAAGAGAAGAAAAGAGGAGAAAACAGGTGAAAAGAGGAGAAAACAGGTGAAATGAAGAGAAAGAGGGGAAAGAGGATAAAACAGTAGAAAAGAGGATAAAACAGGAGAAAAGAGGAGAACACAGGAGAACACAGGAGAAAAGAGGAGAAAACAGAAGAAAAGAGGAAAAAGAGGAGAAACGTAGATAAAAAAGGAGAAAACAGTACAAAACAGTAGAAAACAGTAGAAAAGAGGAGAAAACAGGAGAAAACAGTGGAAAACATGAGAAATGAGGAGAAAGAGGAGAAAAGAGAATAAAAAAGGAGAAAAGATGAGAAAACAGGAGAAAACAGTAGAAAAGTGGAGAAAACAGGAGAAAGAGGAGAAAGAGGAGAAAAGAGAATCAAAAAGGAGAAAAGTTTAGAAAAGAGGAGAAAAGAGGAGAACACAGGAGAAAACAGAAGAAAAGAGGAAAAAGAGGAGAAAAGTAGATAAAAAAGGAGAAAAGATTAGAAAACAGGAGAAAACAGTAGAAAAGTGGAGAAAACTGGAGAAAGAGGAGAAAGAGGAGAAAAGAGAATAAAAAATGAGAAAAGATTTGAAAACAGGAGAAAAGAGGAGAACACAGGAGAACACAGGAGAAAAGAGGGAAAAAAAGGAGAAAAGAGGAGAAAAGAGAAGAAAAGAGGAGAAAACAGGTGAAAAGAGGAGAAAACAGGTGAAATGAAGAGAAAGAGGGGAAAGAGGATAAAACAGTAGAAAAGAGGATAAAACAGGAGAAAAGAGGAGAGCACAGGAGAACACAGGAGAAAAGAGGAGAAAACAGAAGAAAAGAGGAAAAAGAGGAGAAAACAGCAGAAATGAGGAGAAAGAGGAGAAAACAGAATAAAAAAGGAGAAAAGATTAGAAAACAGGAGAAAAGAGTGGAAAAGAGGATAAACGAGGAGAAAAGAACAGAAAGGTAGAGAAACTCAGGAGACGAGAGGAGGAAAGAGGAGAAAGAGGATAAAACAGTAGAAAAGAGGATAAAAAAGGAGAAAAGAGAAGAAAAGAGGAGAAAAGAGGAGAAAACAGGTGAAAAGAGGAGAAAACAGGTGAAATGAAGAGAAAGAGGAGAAAGAGGATAAAACAGTAGAAAAGAGGATAAAACAGGAGGAAAGAGGAGAACACAGGAGAACACAGGAGAAAAGAGGAGAAAACAGAAGAAAAGAGGAAAAAGAGGAGAAACGTAGATAAAAAAGGAGAAAAGAGTACAAAACAGTAGAAAACAGTAGAAAAGAGGAGAAAACAGTGGAAAACATGAGAAATGAGCAGAAAGAGGAGAAAAGAGAATAAAAAAGGAGAAAAGATTAGAAAACAGGAGAAAACAGTAGAAAAGTGGAGAAAACAGGAGAAAGAGGAGAAAGAGCAGAAAAGAGAATCAAAAAGGAGAAAAGTTTAGAAAAGAGGAGAAAAGAGGAGAACACAGTTGAAAACAGGAGAAAAGAGGAAAAAGAGGAGAAAAGTGGATAAAAAAGGAGAAAAGAGTACAAAACAGGAGAAAACAGTAGAAAAGAGGAGAAAAGAGGAGAAAACAGTGGAAAACATGAGAAAGGAGGAGAAAGAGGAGAAAGACGAGAAAAGAGAATAAAAAAGGAGAAAAGATTAGAAAACAGGAGAAAAGAGGAGAACACAGGCGAAAA
>NW_027311112.1:0-35472 GCF_047496795.1 Chiloscyllium punctatum | reverse complement strand
GAACGTGGTGTGGGACAGACGGAGAGAGAGAGAGAGTGAACGTGGTGTAGGACAGACGGAGAGAGAGAGAGTGAACGTGGAGTGGGACAGACGGTGAGAGTGAACGTGGTGTAGGACAGACGGAGAGAGAGAGAGAGAGTGAACGTGGTGTAGGACAGACGGAGAGAGAGAGAGAGAGTGAACGTGGTGTAGGACAGAGAGAGAGAGAGAGAGGGAGAGAGTGAACGTGGTGTGGGACAGACGGAGAGAGGGAGAGAGTGAACGAGGTGTAGGACAGACGGAGAGAGACAGGGAGAGAGTGAACGTGGAGAGGGTGAGAGTGAACGTGGTGTGGGACAGACGGAGAGAGGGAGAGAGTGAACGTTGTGTGGGACAGACAGAGAGGGAGAGAGTGAACGTGGTGTGGGACAGAGAGAGAGGGAGAGAGTGAACGTGGTGTGGGACAGACGGAGAGAGGGAGAGAGTGAACGTGGTGTGGGACAGACGGAGAGAGAGAGAGAGTGAACGTGGTGTGGGACAGACGGAGAGAGAGAGAGAGAGTGAACGTGGTGTAGGACAGAGAGAGAGAGGGAGAGAGTGAACGTGGTGTGGGACAGACGGAGAGAGGGAGAGAGTGAACATGTTGTGGGACAGAGAGAGAGAGAGAGAGAGTGAACGTGGTGTAGGACAGAGAGAGAGAGAGAGAGTGAACATGGTGTGGGACAGAGAGTGAGAGAGAGAGTGAACGTGGTGTGGGACAGAGGGAGAGAGGGAGAGAGTGAACGTGGTGTGGGACAGACGGAGAGAGGGAGAGAGTGAACGTGGTGTAGGACAGACGGAGAGAGGGAGAGAGTGAACGTGGTATGGGACAGACGGAGAGAGGGAGAGGGTGAACGTGGTGTGGGACAGAGAGAGAGAGGGAGAGAGTGAACGTGGTGTGGGACAGACGGAGAGAGGGAGAGAGTGAACGTGGTGTAGGACAGACGGAGAGAGGGAGAGAGTGAACGTGGTGTGGGACAGACGGAGAGAGGGAGAGAGTGAACGTGGTGTGGGACAGACGGAGGGAGGGAGTGAACGTGGTGTGGGACAGAGAGAGAGAGATAGAGAGAGTGAACGTGGTGTAGGACAGACGGAGAGAGGGAGAGAGTGAACGTGGTGTAGGACAGACGGAGGGAGGGAGTGAACGTGGTGTGGGACAGAGAGAGACAGGGAGAGAGTGAACGTGGTGTAGGACAGACGGAGAGAGGGAGAGAGTGAACGTGGTGTGGGACAGACAGAGAGAGAGAGAGAGTGAACGTGGTGTAGGACAGACGGAGAGAGAGAAAGAGAGAGAGTGAACGTGGTGTAGGACAGAGAGAGAGAGAGAGAGAGAGAGAGTGAACGTGGTGTAGGACAGACGGAGAGAGGGAGAGAGTGAACGTGGTGTGAGACAGACAGAGAGAGAGAGGGAGAGAGTGAACGTGGTGTGGGACAGACGGAGAGAGGGAGAGAGTGAACGTGGTGTGGGACAGACAGAGAGAGGGAGAGAGTGAACGTGGTGTAGGACAGAGAGAGAGAGAGAGAGAGAGTGAACGTGGTGTGGGACAGAGAGAGAGAGAGAGTGAGTGAACGTGGTGTGGGACAGAGAGAGAGAGGGAAAGAGTGAACGTGGTGTGGGACAGACGGAGAGAGGGAGAGAGTGAACGTGGTGTAGGACAGACGGAGAGAGGGAGAGAGTGAACGTGGTGTGGGATAGACGGAGAGAGGGAGAGAGTGAACGTGGTGTAGGACAGACGGAGAGAGGGAGAGAGTGAACGTGGTGTGGGACAGACGGAGAGAGGGAGAGAGTGAACGTGGTGTGGGACAGACAGAGAGAGAGAGGGAGAGAGTGAACGTGGTGTGGGACAGACGGAGAGAGGGAGAGAGTGAACGTGGTGTGGGACAGACGGAGAGAGGGAGAGAGTGAACGTGGTGTGGGACAGACAGAGAGAGGGAGTGAACGTGGTGTAGGACAGACGGAGAGAGGGAGAGAGTGAACATGGTGTGGGACAGATGGAGAGAGGGAGAGAGTGAACGTGGTGTGGGACAGACGGAGAGAGGGAGAGAGTGAACGTGGTGTGGGACAGATGGAGAGAGGGAGAGAGTGAACGTGGTGTGGGACAGAGAGAGAGAGGGAGAGAGTGAACGTGTTGTGGGACAGAGAGAGAGAGAGAGAGTGAACGTGGTGTAGGACAGAGAGGAAGAGAGAGAGAGTGAACGTGGTGTGGGACAGACGGAGAGAGGGAGAGAGTGAACGTGGTGTGGGACAGACGGAGAGAGGGAGAGAGTGAACGTGGTGTGGGACAGACGGAGAGAGAGAGAGAGTGAACGTGGTGTGGGACAGAGAGAAAGAGAGTGAACGTGGTGTGGGACAGACGGAGAGAGGGAGAGAGTGAACGTGGTGTGGGACAGAGAGAGAGAGAGAGAGAGAGAGAGTGAACGTGGTGTAGGACAGAGAGTGAGAGAGAGAGTGAACGTGGTGTGGGACAGACGGAGAGAGGGTGAGAGTCAACGTGGTGTGGGACAGAGAGAGAGAGAGAGAATGAACGTGGTGTAGGACAGACGGAGAGAGGGAGAGAGAGAGAGAGAGTGAACGTGGTGTGGGACAGAGAGAGAGAGAGAGTGAACGTGGTGTGGGACAGACGGAGAGAGAGTGAACGTGGTGTGGGACAGACGGAGAGAGAGAGAGAGTGAACGTGGTGTGGGACAGACGGAGAGAGGGAGAGAGTGAACGTGGTGTGGGACAGAGAGAGAGAGGGAGAGAGTGAACGTGGTGTAGGACAGACGGAGAGAGAGAGAGTGAACGTGGTGTGGGACAGAGAGAGAGAGGGAGAGAGTGAACGTGGTGTGGGACAGACGGAGAGAGAGAGAGTGAACGTGGTGTGGGACAGAGAGAGAGAGGGAGAGAGTGAACGTGGTGTGGGACAGACGGAGAGAGGGAGAGAGTGAACGTGGTGTAGGACAGACGGAGAGAGGGAGAGAGTGAACGTGGTATGGGACAGACGGAGAGAGGGAGAGGGTGAACGTGGTGTAGGACAGACGGAGAGAGGGAGAGAGTGAACGTGGTGTAGGACAGACGGAGAGAGGGAGAGAGTGAACGTGGTGTGGGACAGAGAGAGAGAGATAGAGAGTGTGAACGTGGTGTAGGACAGACGGAGAGAGGGAGAGAGTGAACGTGGTGTGGGACAGACGGAGAGAGGGAGTGAACGTGGTGTGGGACAGAGAGAGACAGGGAGAGAGTGAACGTGGTGTAGGACAGACGGAGAGAGGGAGAGAGTGAACGTGGTGTGGGACAGACAGAGAGAGAGAGAGAGTGAACGTGGTGGAGGACAGACGGAGAGAGAGAAAGAGAGAGAGTGAACGTGGTGTAGGACAGAGAGAGAGAGAGAGAGAGAGTGAACGTGGTGTGAGACAGACAGAGAGAGAGAGGGAGAGAGTGAACGTGGTGTGGGACAGACGGAGAGAGGGAGAGAGTGAACGTGGTGTGGGACAGACGGAGAGAGGGAGAGAGTGAACGTGGTGTAGGACAGAGAGAGAGAGAGAGAGAGTGAACGTGGTGTGGGACACAGCGAGAGAGGGAGAGAGTGAACGTGGTGTGGGACAGAGAGAGAGAGAGAGTGAACGTGGTGTGGGACAGAGAGAGAGAGGGAAAGAGTGAACGTGGTGTGGGACAGACGGAGAGAGGGAGAGAGTGAACGTGGTGTAGGACAGACGGAGAGAGGGAGAGAGTGAACGTGGTGTGGGATAGACGGAGAGAGGGAGAGAGTGAACGTGGTGTGGGACAGACGGAGAGAGGGAGAGAGTGAACGTGGTGTAGGACAGACGGAGAGAGGGAGAGAGTGAACGTGGTGTGGGATAGACGGAGAGAGGGAGAGAGTGAACGTGGTGTAGGACAGACGGAGAGAGGGAGAGAGTGAACGTGGTGTAGGACAGACGGAGAGAGGGAGAGAGTGAACGTGGTGTGGGATAGACGGAGAGAGGGAGAGAGTGAACGTGGTGTAGGACAGACGGAGAGAGGGAGAGAGTGAACGTGGTGTGGAACAGACGGAGAGAGGGAGAGAGTGAACGTGGTGTAGGACAGACGGAGAGAGGGAGAGAGTGAACGTGGTGTGGGATAGACGGAGAGAGGGAGAGAGTGAACGTGGTGTGGGACAGAGAGAGAGAGGGAGAGAGTGAACGTGGTGTGGGACAGACGGAGAGAGGGAGAGAGTGAACGTGGTGTGGGACAGACGGAGAGAGGGAGAGAGTGAACGTGGTGTGGGACTGATGGAGAGAGGGAGAGAGTGAACGTGGTGTGGGACAGAGAGAGAGAGGGAGAGAGTGAACGTGTTGTGGGACAGAGAGAGAGAGAGAGTGAACGTGGTGTAGGACAGAGAGAAAGAGAGAGAGAGAGTGAACGTGGTGTGGGACAGACGGAGAGAGGGAGAGAGTGAACGTGGTGTGGGACAGACGGAGAGAGAGAGAGAGAGTGAACGTGGTGTAGGACAGAGAGAGAGAGGGAGAGAGTGAACGTGGTGTGGGACAGACGGAGAGAGGGAGAGAGTGAACGTGGTGTGGGACAGAGAGAGAGAGAGAGAGAGAGAGAGTGAACGTGGTGTAGGACAGAGAGAGAGAGAGAGAGAGAGAGTGAACGTGGTGTGGGAGAGAGGGAGAGAGTGAACGTGGTGTGGGACAACGGAGAGAGGGAGAGAGTGAACGTGGTGTGGGACAGACGGAGACAGAGAGAGTGAACGTGGTGTGGGACAGACGGAGAGAGGGAGAGAGTGAACGTGGTGTGGGACAGACGGAGAGAGAAAGAGAGTGAACGTGGTGTGGGACAGACGGAGAGAGAGAGAGAGTGAACATGGTGTGGGACAGACGGAGAGAGAGAGAGAGAGTGAACGTGGTGTTGGACAGACGGAGAGAGAGAGAGAGTGAACGTGGTGTGGGACAGACAGAGAGAGGGAGAGAGTGAACGTGGTGTGGGACAGAGAGAGAGAGAGAGAGAGTGAACGTGGTGTGGGACAGAGAGAGAGAGAGTGAAAGTGGTGTGGGACAGACGGAGAGAGAGAGAGAGTGAACGTGGTGTAGGACAGAGAGAGAGAGAGTGAAAGTGGTGTGGGACAGACGGAGAGAGAGAGAGAGTGAACGTGGTGTGGGACAGACGGAGAGAGAGAGAGAGTGAACGTGGTGTGGGACAGAGAGAGAGAGGGAGAGAGTGAACGTGGTGTAGGACAGACGGAGAGAGAGAGAGTGAACGTGGTGTGGGACAGACGGAGAGAGTGAACGTGGTGTAGGACAGACAGAGAGAGAGAGAGAGAGTGAACGTGGTGTAGGACAGACGGAGAGAGAGAGAGAGAGTGAACGTGGTGTAGGACAGAGAGAGAGAGAGAGAGGGAGAGAGTGAACGTGGTGTGGGACAGACGGAGAGAGGGAGAGAGTGAACATGGTGTGGGACAGACGGAGAGAGGGAGAGAGTGAACGTGGTGTGGGACAGACGGAGAGAGGGAGAGAGTGAACGTGGTGTAGTACAGATGGAGAGAGGGAGAGAGTGAACGTGGTGTGGGACAGAGAGAGAGAGAGAGTGAATGTGGTGTGGGACAGAGAGAGAGAGGGAGAGAGTGAACGTGGTGTGGGACAGAGAGAGAGAGAGAGTGAATGTGGTGTGGGACAGAGAGAGAGAGGGAGAGAGTGAACGTGGTGTGGGACAGACGGAGAGAGGGAGAGAGTGAACGTGGTGTCGGGTGTAGGACAGACGGAGAGAGGGAGAGAGTGAACGTGGTGTGGGAGAGACGGAGAGAGGGAGAGAGTGAACGTGGTGTGGGACAGACGGAGAGAGGGAGAGAGTGAACGTGGTGTAGGACAGACGGAGAGAGGGAGAGAGTGAACGTGGTGTGGGACAAACGGAGAGAGGGAGAGAGTGAACGTGGTGTGGGACAGACAGAGAGAGAGAGGGAGAGAGTGAACGTGGTGTGGGACAGACGGAGAGAGGGAGAGAGTGAACGTGGTGTGGGACAGATGGAGAGAGGGAGAGAGTGAACGTGGTGTGGGACAGAGAGAGAGAGGGAGAGAGTGAACGTGTGGTGGGAGAGAGAGAGAGAGAGTGAACGTGGTGTAGGACAGAGAGAAAGAGAGAGAGAGTGAACGTGGTGTGGGACAGACGGAGAGAGGGAGAGAGTGAACGTGGTGTGGGACAGACGGAGAGAGAGAGAGAGTGAACGTGGTGTGGGACAGAGAGAAAGAGAGTGAACGTGGTGTGGGACAGACGGAGAGAGGGAGAGAGTGAACGTGGTGTGGGACAGAGAGAGAGAGAGTGAACGTGGTGTGGGACAGAGAGTGAGAGAGAGAGTGAACGTGGTGTGGGACAGACGGAGAGAGGGAGAGAGTGAACGTGGTGTGGGACAGACGGAGAGAGAGAGAGAGTGAACGTGGTGTGGGACAGACGGAGAGAGAGAGAGAGAGTGAACGTGGTGGAGGACAGAGAGAGAGAGGGAGAGAGTGAACGTGGTGTGGGACAGACGGAGAGGGAGAGAGTGAACGTATTGTGGGACAGAGAGAGAGAGAGAGTGAACGTGGTGTAGGACAGAGAGAGAGAGAGAGAGAGAACGTGGTGTAGGACAGAGAGTGAGAGAGAGAGTGAACGTGGTGTGGGACAGAGGGAGAGAGGGAGAGAGTGAACGTGGTGTGGGACAGACGGAGAGAGTGAACGTGGTGTGGGACAGACGGAGAGAGGGAGAGAGTGAACGTGGTGTGGGACAGACGGAGAGAGGGAGAGAGTGAACGTGGTGTGGGACAGACAGAGAGAGGGAGAGAGTGAACGTGGTGTAGGACAGACGGAGAGAGGGAGAGAGAGAGAGAGAGTGAACGTGGTGTGGGACAGAGAGAGAGAGAGAGTGAACGTGGTGTGGGACAGACGGAGAGAGAGTGAACGTGGTGTGGGACAGACGGAGAGAGAGAGAGAGTGAACGTGGTGTGGGACAGACGGAGAGAGGGAGAGAGTGAACGTGGTGTGGGACAGAGAGAGAGAGGGAGAGAGTGAACGTGGTGTAGGACAGACGGAGAGAGAGAGAGTGAACGTGGTGTGGGACAGAGAGAGAGAGGGAGAGAGTGAACGTGGTGTGGGACAGACGGAGAGAGAGAGAGTGAACGTGGTGTGGGACAGAGAGAGAGAGGGAGAGAGTGAACGTGGTGTGGGACAGAGAGAGAGAGAGAGAGAGAGAGTGAACGTGTGGTGGGAGAGAGAGAGAGAGAGTGAACGTGGTGTGGGACAGAGAGAGAGAGGGAGAGAGTGAACGTGTGGTGGGAGAGAGAGAGAGAGAGTGAACGTGGTGTGGGACAGACGGTGAGAGTGAACGTGGTGCAGGACAGACGGAGAGAGAGAGAGAGAGTGAACGTGGTGTAGGACAGACGGAGAGAGAGAGGGAGAGAGTGAACGTGGTGTGGGACAGACGGAGAGAGGGAGAGAGTGAACGTGGTGTAGGACAGACGGAGAGAGAGAGAGAGTGAACGTGGTGTGGGACAGACGGAGAGAGGGAGAGAGTGAACGTGGAGAGGGAGAGAGTGAACGTGGTGTGGGACAGACGGAGAGAGGGAGAGAGAGAGTGAACGTGGTGTGGGACAGACGGAGAGAGGGAGAGAGTGAACGTGTTGTGGGACAGAGAGTGAGAGAGAGAGTGAACGTGGTGTGGGACAGAGGGAGAGAGGGAGAGAGTGAACGTGGTGTGGGACAGACGGAGAGAGGGAGAGAGTGAACGTGGTGTGGGACAGACGGAGAGAGGGAGAGAGTGAACGTGGTGTAGGACAGACGGAGAGAGGGAGAGAGTGAACGTGGTGTGGGACAGATGGAGAGAGGGAGAGGGTGAACGTGGTGTGGGACAGAGAGAGAGAGGGAGATGGTGAACGTGGTGTAGGACAGACGGAGAGAGGGTGGGAGTGAACGTGGTGTAGGACAGACGGAGAGAGGGAGAGAGTGAACGTGGTGTGGGACAGACAGAGAGAGAGAGAGAGAGAGTGAACGTGGTGTGGGACAGACAGAGAGAGAGAGAGAGAGTGAACGTGGTGTAGGACAGAGAGAGAGAGAGAGAGAGAGTGAACGTGGTGTAGGACAGAGAGAGAGAGAGAGAGAGAGTGAACGTGGTGTGGGACAGACAGAGAGAGAGAGAGAGAGAGTGAACGTGGTGTGGGACAGACAGAGAGAGAGAGAGAGAGTGAACGTGGTGTAGGACAGAGAGAGAGAGAGAGAGAGAGTGAACGTGGTGTAGGACAGAGAGAGAGAGAGAGAGAGAGTGAACGTGGTGTGGGACAGATGGAGAGAGGGAGAGAGTGAACGTGGTGTAGGACAGACGGAGAGAGGGAGAGAGTGAACGTGGTGTGGGACAGACAGAGAGAGAGAGAGAGAGTGAACGTGGTGTAGGACAGAGAGAGAGAGAGAGAGAGTGAACGTGGTGTGGGACAGACAGAGAGAGAGAGAGAGAGTGAACGTGGTGTGGGACAGATGGAGAGAGGGAGAGAGTGAACGTGGTGTAGGACAGAGAGAGAGAGGGAGAGAGTGAACGTGGTGTAGGACAGAGAGAGAGAGGGAGAGAGTGAACGTGGTGTAGGACAGACAGAGAGAGAGAGAGAGAGTGAACGTGGTGTAGGACAGAGAGAGAGAGAGAGAGAGTGAACGTGGTGTGGGACAGACAGAGAGAGAGAGAGAGAGTGAACGTGGTGTAGGACAGAGAGAGAGAGAGAGAGGGAGAGAGTGAACGTGGTGTGGGACAGACGGAGAGAGGGAGAGAGTGAACGTGGTGTGGGACAGACGGAGAGAGGGAGAGAGTGAACGTGGTGTAGGACAGACGGAGAGAGGGAGAGAGTGAACGTGGTGTGGGACAGACCGAGAGAGAGAGAGAGAGAGAGTGAACGTGGTGTGGGACAGACGGAGAGAGGGAGATGGTGAACGTGGTGTGGGACAGACGGAGAGAGGGAGAGAGTGAACGTGGTGGAGGACAGACGGAGGGAGAGAGAGAGAGAGAGGGAGAGAGTGAACGTGGTGTGGGACAGACGGAGAGAGGGAGAGGGTGAACGTGGTGTGGGACAGACAGAGAGAGAGAGAGAGAGTGAACGTGGTGTAGGACAGAGAGTGAGAGAGAGAGTGAACGTGGTGTGGGACAGAGGAAGAGAGGGAGAGAGTGAACGTGGTGTGGGACAGACGGAGAGAGGGAGAGAGTGAACGTGGTGTGGGACAGACGGAGAGAGGGAGAGAGTGAACGTGGTGTGGGACAGACGGAGAGCGGGAGAGAGTGAACGTGGTGTGGGACAGAGAGAGAGAGAGAGAGAGTGAACGTGGTGTGGGACAGACGGAGAGAGGGAGAGAGTGAACGTGGTGTGGGACAGACGGAGAGAGAGAGAGAGTGAACGTGGTGTGGGACAGAGAGAGAGAGGGAGAGAGTGAACGTGGTGTAGGACAGAGAGAGAGAGGGAGAGAGTGAACGTGGTGTGGGACAGACGGAGAGAGGGAGAGAGTGAACGTGGTGTGGGACAGAGAGAGAGAGAGTGAACGTGGTGTGGGACAGAGAGAGAGAGAGAGAGTGAACGTGGTGTAGGACAGAGAGTGAGAGAGAGAGTGATGTGGTGTGGGACAGACGGAGAGAGGGAGGGAGAGAGTGAACGTGGTGTGGGACAGAGAGAGAGAGAGAGAGAGAGAGAGTGAACGTGGTGTAGGACAGACGGAGAGAGGGAGAGAGTGAACGTGCTGTGGGACAGACGGAGAGAGGGAGTGAACGTGGTGTGGGACAGACGGAGAGAGAGAGAGAGAGTGAACGTGGTGTAGCACAGAGAGAGAGAGAGAGTGAACGTGGTGTGGGACAGACGGAGAGAGGGAGAGAGTGAACGTGGTGTGGGACAGACGGAGAGAGGGAGAGGGTGAACGTGGTGTAGGACAGACTGAGAGAGGGAGAGAGTGAACGTGGTGTAGGACAGAGAGAGAGAGAGAGTGAACGTGGTGTGGGACACGGAGAGAGAGGGAGAGAGTGAACGTGGTGTGGGACAGAGAGAGAGAGGGAGAGAGTGAACGTGGTGTGGGACAGAGAGAGAGGGAGAGAGTGAATATGGTGTGGGACAGACGGAGAGATAGAGTGAACGTTGTGTGGGACAGAGAGAGACAGGGAGAGAGTGAACGTGGTGTAGGACAGACGGAGAGAGGGAGAGAGTGAACGTGGTGTGGGACAGACAGAGAGAGAGAGAGAGTGAACGTGGTGTGGGACAGACGGAGAGAGAGAGAGAGAGAGATTGAACGTGGTGTGGGACAGAGAGAGAGAGAGAGAGAGAGATTGAACGTGGTGTGGGACAGAGAGAGAGAGGGAGAGAGTGAACGTGGTGTGGGACAGAGAGAGAGAGGGAGAGAGTGAACGTGTTGTGGGACAGAGAGAGAGAGAGTGAACGTTGTGTAGGACAGAGAGAGAGAGAGTGAGTGAACGTGGTGTGGGACAGAGAGAGAGAGGGAGAGAGTGAACGTGGTGTGGGACAGAGAGGGAGAGAGAGAGAGAGTGAACGTGGTGTGGGACAGAGAGAGAGAGGGAGAGAGTGAACGTGGTGTGGGACAGAGTGAGAGGGAGAGAGTGAACGTGGTGTGGGACAGACGGAGAGAGGGAGAGAGTGAACGTGGTGTGGGACAGACGGAGAGAGGGAGAGAGTGAACGTGGTGTGAGACAGACGGAGAGAGAGAGAGAGTGAACGTGGTGTGGGACAGACAGAGAAAGAGAGTGAACGTGGTGTGGGACAGAGAGAGAGAGAGAGAGAGAGAGTGAACGTGGTGTGGGACAGACGGAGAGAGAGAGAGAGTGAACGTGGTGTGGGACAGAGAGAGAGAGAGTGAACGTGGTGGAGGACAGAGAGTGAGAGAGAGAGTGAACGTGGTGTGGGACAGAGGGAGAGAGGGAGAGAGTGAACGTGGTGTGGGACAGACGGAGAGAGGGTGAGAGTCAACGTGGTGTAGGACAGAGAGAGAGAGAGGGAGAGAGTGAACGTGGTGTAGGACAGACGGAGAGAGGGAGAGAGTGAACGTGGTGTGGGACAGAGAGAGACAGGGAGAGAGTGAACGTGGTGTAGGACAGACGTAGAGAGGGAGAGAGTGAACGTGATGAGGGACAGAGAGAGAGAGAGAGAGTGAACGTGGTGTGGGACAGACGGAGAGAGGGAGAGAGTGAACGTGGTGTGGGACAGACGGAGAGAGGGAGAGAGTGAACGTGGTGTAGGACAGAGAGAGAGAGAGAGTGAACGTGGTGTGGGACACAGAGAGAGAGGGAGAGAGTGAACGTGGTGTGGGACAGAGAGAGAGAGGGAGAGAGTGAACGTGGTGTGGGACAGAGAGAGAGAGAGAGAGAGAGTGAACGTGGTGGAGGACAGACGGAGAGAGAGAGAGAGAGAGAGAGTGAACGTGGTGTAGGACAGAGAGAGAGAGAGAGAGAGAGAGTGAACGTGGTGTGGGACAGACAGAGAGAGAGGGAGAGAGTGAACATGGTGTGGGACAGACGGAGAGAGGGAGAGAGTGAACGTGGTGTGGGACAGACGGAGAGAGGGAGAGAGTGAACGTGGTGGAGGACAGACGGAGAGAGGGAGAGAGTGAACGTGGTGTAGGACAGAGAGAGAGAGAGAGTGAACGTGGTGTGGGACAGACAGAGAGAGAGAGGGAGAGAGTGAACGTGGTGTGGGACAGACGGAGAGAGGGAGAGAGTGAACGTGGTGTAGGACAGAGAGAGAGAGAGAGTGAACGTGGTGTGGGACACAGAGAGAGAGGGAGAGAGTGAACGTGGTGTGGGACAGAGAGAGAGAGGGAGAGAGTGAACGTGGTGTGGGACAGAGAGAGAGAGAGAGTGAACGTGGTGGAGGACAGACGGAGAGAGAGAGAGAGAGAGTGAACGTGGTGTAGGACAGAGAGAGAGAGAGAGAGAGTGAACGTGGTGTAGGACAGAGAGAGAGAGAGAGTGAACGTCGTGTGGGACAGACAGAGAGAGAGAGGGAGAGAGTGAACATGGTGTGGGACAGACGGAGAGAGGGAGAGAGTGAACGTGGTGTGGGACAGACGGAGAGAGGGAGAGAGTGAACGTGGTGTGGGACAGACGGAGAGAGGGAGAGAGTGAACGTGGTGTAGGACAGAGAGAGAGAGAGAGAGTGAACGTGGTGTGGGACACAGAGAGAGAGGGAGAGAGTGAACGTGGTGTGGGACAGAGAGAGAGAGGGAGAGAGTGAACGTGGTCAAGGACAGAGAGAGAGGGAGAGAGTGAACGTGGTGTGGGACAGACGGAGAGAGAGTGAACGTGGTGTGGGACAGAGAGAGAGAGAGTGAACGTGGTGTAGGACAGAGGGAGAGAGGGAGAGAGTGAACGTGGTGTGGGACAGACGGAGAGAGGGTGAGAGTGAACGTGGTGTGGGACAGACGGAGAGAGGGTGAGAGTGAACGTGGTGTGGGACAGACGGAGAGAGGGAGTGAACGTGGTGTGGGACAGACGGAGAGAGAGTGAGAGAGAGAGTGAACGTGGTGTAGGACAGAGAGAGAGAGAGAGAGTGAACGTGGTGTGGGACAGACAGAGAGAGAGAGGGAGAGAGTGAACGTGGTGTGGGACAGACGGAGAGAGGGAGAGAGTGAACGTGGTGTGGGATAGACGGAGGGAGGGAGAGAGTGAACGTGGTGTAGGACAGACGGAGAGAGGGAGAGAGTGAACGTGGTGTAGGACAGAGAGAGAGAGAGAGAGAGAGAGTGAACGTGGTGTGGGACACGGAGGGAGAGGGAGAGAGTGAACGTGGTGTGGGACAGAGAGAGAGAGAGAGAGAGAGTGAACGTGGTGTGGGACAGAGAGAGAGAGGGAGAGAGTGAACGTGGTGTGGGACAGAGAGAGTGGGAGAGAGTGAACGTGGTGTGGGACAGACGGAGAGAGGGAGTGAACGTGGTGTGGGACAGAGAGAGACAGGGAGAGAGTGAACGTGGTGTAGGACAGACGGAGAGAGGGAGAGAGTGAACGTGGTGTGGGACAGACGGAGAGAGAGAGAGAGAGAGTGAACGTGGTGTAGGACAGAGAGAGAGAGGGAGAGAGTGAACGTGTTGTGGGACAGAGAGAGAGAGAGAGAGTGAACGTTGTGTAGGACAGAGAGAGAGAGAGAGTGAACGTGGTGTGGGACAGAGAGAGAGAGGGAGAGAGTGAACGTGGTGTGGGACAGAGTGAGAGGGAGAGAGTGAACGTGGTGTGGGACAGACGGAGAGAGGGAGCGAGTGAACGTGGTGTGGGACAGACGGAGAGAGGGAGAGAGTGAACGTGGTGTGGGACAGACAGAGAGAGAGAGTGAACGTGGTGTGGGACAGAGAGAGAGAGAGAAAGAGTGAACGTGGTGTGGGACAGACGGAGAGAGAGAGAGAGTGAACGTGGTGTGGGACAGACGGAGAGAGAGAGAGAGTGAACGTGGTGTGGGACAGAGAGAGAGAGGGAGAGAGTGAACGTGGTGTAGGACTGACGGAGAGAGAGAGAGAGAGAGTGAACGTGCTGTGGGACAACGGAGAGAGGGAGAGAGTGAACGTGGTGTGGGACAGACGGAGAGAGAGAGAGTGAACGTGGTGTGGGACAGACGGAGAGAGGGATAGAGTGAAAGTAGTGTGGGACAGACGGAGAGAGAAAGAGAGTGAACGTGGTGTGGGACAGACGGAGAGAGAGAGAGAGTGAACGTGGTGTGGGACAGAGAGAGAGAGAGAGTGAACGTGGTGTGGGACAGACGGAGACAGAGAGAGAGTGAACGTGGTGTGGGACAGACGGAGAGAGAGAGAGTGAACGTGGTGTGGGACAGACGGAGAGAGGGAGAGAGTGAACGTGGTGTGGGACAGACGGAGAGAGAAAGAGAGTGAACGTGGTGTGGGACAGACGGAGAGAGAGAGAGAGTGAACGTGGTGTGGGACAGACGGAGAGAGAGAGAGAGAGAGTGAACGTGGTGTTGGACAGACGGAGAGAGAGAGAGAGTGAACGTGGTGTGGGACAGACAGAGAGAAGGAGAGAGTGAACGTGGTGTGGGACAGATGGAGAGAGAGAGAGAGTGAACGTGGTGTGGGAAAGACAGAGAGAGAGTGAACGTGGTGTGGGACAGAGAGAGAGAGAGAGAGTGAACGTGGTGTGGGACAGAGAGAGAGAGAGAGAGGGAGAGAGTGAACGTGGTGTGGGACAGACGGAGAGAGGGAGAGAGTGAACGTGGTGTAGGACAGACGGAGAGAGACAGGGAGAGAGTGAACGTGGAGAGGGTGAGGGTGAACGTGGTGTGGGACAGACGGAGAGAGGGAGAGAGTGAACGTGGTGTGGGACAGACGGAGAGAGGGAGAGAGTGAACGTGGTGTGGGACAGAGAGAGAGAGGGAGAGAGTGAACGTGTTGTGGGACAGAGAGAGAGAGAGAGAGTGAACGTGGTGTAGGACAGAGAGAAAGAGAGAGAGAGTGAACGTGGTGTGGGACAGACAGAGAGGGAGAGAGTGAACGTGGTGTGGGACAGACGGAGAGAGAGAGAGAGAGTGAACGTGGTGTAGGACAGAGAGAGAGAGGGAGAGAGTGAACGTGGTGTGGGACAGACGGAGAGAGGGAGAGAGTGAACGTGTTGTGGGACAGAGAGAGAGAGAGAGAGTGAACGTGATGTAGGACAGACAGAGAGAGGGAGAGAGTGAACGTGGTGTAGGACAGACGGAGAGAGGGAGTGAACGTGGTGTGGGACAGAGAGAGACAGGGAGAGAGTGAACGTGGTGTGGGACAGAGAGAGAGAGATAGAGAGAGTGAACGTGATGTAGGACAGACAGAGAGAGGGAGAGAGTGAACGTGGTGTGGGACAGACGGAGAGAGGGAGAGAGTGAACGTGGTGTGGGACAGACAGAGAGAGAGAGAGAGAGTGAACGTGGTGTAGGACAGAGAGAGAGAGAGAGAGTGAACGTGGTGTGGGACAGACGGAGAGAGAGAGAGAGTGAACATGGTGTGGGACAGACGGAGAGAGAGAGAGAGTGAAAGTGGTGTGGGACAGAGAGAGAGAGGGAGAGAGTGAACGTGGTGTGGGACAGACGGAGAGAGGGAGAGAGTGAACGTGTTGTGGGACAGAGAGAGAGAGAGAGAGAGTGAACGTGGTGTGGGACAGACGGAGAGAGGGAGAGAGTGAACGTGGTGTGGGACAGACGGAGAGAGAGAGAGAGTGAACGTGGTGTGGGACAGAGAGAGAGAGGGAGAGAGTGAACGTGGTGTAGGACAGAGAGAGAGAGGGAGAGAGTGAACGTGGTGTGGGACAGACGGAGAGAGGGAGAGAGTGAACGTGGTGTGGGACAGAGAGAGAGAGAGTGAACGTGGTGTGGGACAGAGAGAGAGAGAGAGAGTGAACGTGGTGTAGGACAGAGAGTGAGAGAGAGAGTGATGTGGTGTGGGACAGACGGAGAGAGGGAGGGAGAGAGTGAACGTGGTGTGGGACAGAGAGAGAGAGAGAGAGAGAGAGAGTGAACGTGGTGTAGGACAGACGGAGAGAGGGAGAGAGTGAACGTGCTGTGGGACAGACGGAGAGAGGGAGTGAACGTGGTGTGGGACAGACGGAGAGAGAGAGAGAGAGTGAACGTGGTGTAGCACAGAGAGAGAGAGAGAGTGAACGTGGTGTGGGACAGACGGAGAGAGGGAGAGAGTGAACGTGGTGTGGGACAGACGGAGAGAGGGAGAGGGTGAACGTGGTGTAGGACAGACTGAGAGAGGGAGAGAGTGAACGTGGTGTAGGACAGAGAGAGAGAGAGAGTGAACGTGGTGTGGGACACGGAGAGAGAGGGAGAGAGTGAACGTGGTGTGGGACAGAGAGAGAGAGGGAGAGAGTGAACGTGGTGTGGGACAGAGAGAGAGGGAGAGAGTGAATATGGTGTGGGACAGACGGAGAGATAGAGTGAACGTTGTGTGGGACAGAGAGAGACAGGGAGAGAGTGAACGTGGTGTAGGACAGACGGAGAGAGGGAGAGAGTGAACGTGGTGTGGGACAGACAGAGAGAGAGAGAGAGTGAACGTGGTGTGGGACAGACGGAGAGAGAGAGAGAGAGAGATTGAACGTGGTGTGGGACAGAGAGAGAGAGAGAGAGAGATTGAACGTGGTGTGGGACAGAGAGAGAGAGGGAGAGAGTGAACGTGGTGTGGGACAGAGAGAGAGAGGGAGAGAGTGAACGTGTTGTGGGACAGAGAGAGAGAGAGTGAACGTTGTGTAGGACAGAGAGAGAGAGAGTGAGTGAACGTGGTGTGGGACAGAGAGAGAGAGGGAGAGAGTGAACGTGGTGTGGGACAGAGAGGGAGAGAGAGAGAGAGTGAACGTGGTGTGGGACAGAGAGAGAGAGGGAGAGAGTGAACGTGGTGTGGGACAGAGTGAGAGGGAGAGAGTGAACGTGGTGTGGGACAGACGGAGAGAGGGAGAGAGTGAACGTGGTGTGGGACAGACGGAGAGAGGGAGAGAGTGAACGTGGTGTGGGACAGACGGAGAGAGAGAGAGAGTGAACGTGGTGTGGGACAGACAGAGAAAGAGAGTGAACGTGGTGTGGGACAGAGAGAGAGAGAGAGAGAGAGAGTGAACGTGGTGTGGGACAGACGGAGAGAGAGAGAGAGTGAACGTGGTGTGGGACAGAGAGAGAGAGAGTGAACGTGGTGGAGGACAGAGAGTGAGAGAGAGAGTGAACGTGGTGTGGGACAGAGGGAGAGAGGGAGAGAGTGAACGTGGTGTGGGACAGACGGAGAGAGGGTGAGAGTCAACGTGGTGTAGGACAGAGAGAGAGAGAGGGAGAGAGTGAACGTGGTGTAGGACAGACGGAGAGAGGGAGAGAGTGAACGTGGTGTGGGACAGAGAGAGACAGGGAGAGAGTGAACGTGGTGTAGGACAGACGTAGAGAGGGAGAGAGTGAACGTGATGAGGGACAGAGAGAGAGAGAGAGAGTGAACGTGGTGTGGGACAGACGGAGAGAGGGAGAGAGTGAACGTGGTGTGGGACAGACGGAGAGAGGGAGAGAGTGAACGTGGTGTAGGACAGAGAGAGAGAGAGAGTGAACGTGGTGTGGGACACAGAGAGAGAGGGAGAGAGTGAACGTGGTGTGGGACAGAGAGAGAGAGGGAGAGAGTGAACGTGGTGTGGGACAGAGAGAGAGAGAGAGAGAGAGTGAACGTGGTGGAGGACAGACGGAGAGAGAGAGAGAGAGAGAGAGAGTGAACGTGGTGTAGGACAGAGAGAGAGAGAGAGAGAGAGTGAACGTGGTGTGGGACAGACAGAGAGAGAGGGAGAGAGTGAACATGGTGTGGGACAGACGGAGAGAGGGAGAGAGTGAACGTGGTGTGGGACAGACGGAGAGAGGGAGAGAGTGAACGTGGTGGAGGACAGACGGAGAGAGGGAGAGAGTGAACGTGGTGTAGGACAGAGAGAGAGAGAGAGTGAACGTGGTGTGGGACAGACAGAGAGAGAGAGGGAGAGAGTGAACGTGGTGTGGGACAGACGGAGAGAGGGAGAGAGTGAACGTGGTGTGGGACAGACGGAGAGAGGGAGAGAGTGAACGTGGTGTAGGACAGAGAGAGAGAGAGAGTGAACGTGGTGTGGGACACAGAGAGAGAGGGAGAGAGTGAACGTGGTGTGGGACAGAGAGAGAGAGGGAGAGAGTGAACGTGGTGTGGGACAGAGAGAGAGAGAGAGAGAGAGAGTGAACGTGGTGGAGGACAGACGGAGAGAGAGAGAGAGAGAGTGAACGTGGTGTAGGACAGAGAGAGAGAGAGAGAGAGTGAACGTGGTGTAGGACAGAGAGAGAGAGAGAGTGAACGTCGTGTGGGACAGACAGAGAGAGAGAGGGAGAGAGTGAACATGGTGTGGGACAGACGGAGAGAGGGAGAGAGTGAACGTGGTGTGGGACAGACGGAGAGAGGGAGAGAGTGAACGTGGTGTGGGACAGACGGAGAGAGGGAGAGAGTGAACGTGGTGTAGGACAGAGAGAGAGAGAGAGAGTGAACGTGGTGTGGGACACAGAGAGAGAGGGAGAGAGTGAACGTGGTGTGGGACAGAGAGAGAGAGGGAGAGAGTGAACGTGGTCAAGGACAGAGAGAGAGGGAGAGAGTGAACGTGGTGTGGGACAGACGGAGAGAGAGTGAACGTGGTGTGGGACAGAGAGAGAGAGAGTGAACGTGGTGTAGGACAGAGGGAGAGAGGGAGAGAGTGAACGTGGTGTGGGACAGACGGAGAGAGGGTGAGAGTGAACGTGGTGTGGGACAGACGGAGAGAGGGTGAGAGTGAACGTGGTGTGGGACAGACGGAGAGAGGGAGTGAACGTGGTGTGGGACAGACGGAGAGAGAGTGAGAGAGAGAGTGAACGTGGTGTAGGACAGAGAGAGAGAGAGAGAGTGAACGTGGTGTGGGACAGACAGAGAGAGAGAGGGAGAGAGTGAACGTGGTGTGGGACAGACGGAGAGAGGGAGAGAGTGAACGTGGTGTGGGATAGACGGAGGGAGGGAGAGAGTGAACGTGGTGTAGGACAGACGGAGAGAGGGAGAGAGTGAACGTGGTGTAGGACAGAGAGAGAGAGAGAGAGAGAGAGTGAACGTGGTGTGGGACACGGAGGGAGAGGGAGAGAGTGAACGTGGTGTGGGACAGAGAGAGAGAGAGAGAGAGAGTGAACGTGGTGTGGGACAGAGAGAGAGAGGGAGAGAGTGAACGTGGTGTGGGACAGAGAGAGTGGGAGAGAGTGAACGTGGTGTGGGACAGACGGAGAGAGGGAGTGAACGTGGTGTGGGACAGAGAGAGAGAGGGAGAGAGTGAACGTGGTGTAGGACAGACGGAGAGAGGGAGAGAGTGAACGTGGTGTGGGACAGACGGAGAGAGAGAGAGAGAGAGTGAACGTGGTGTAGGACAGAGAGAGAGAGGGAGAGAGTGAACGTGTTGTGGGACAGAGAGAGAGAGAGAGAGTGAACGTTGTGTAGGACAGAGAGAGAGAGAGAGTGAACGTGGTGTGGGACAGAGAGAGAGAGGGAGAGAGTGAACGTGGTGTGGGACAGAGTGAGAGGGAGAGAGTGAACGTGGTGTGGGACAGACGGAGAGAGGGAGCGAGTGAACGTGGTGTGGGACAGACGGAGAGAGGGAGAGAGTGAACGTGGTGTGGGACAGACAGAGAGAGAGAGTGAACGTGGTGTGGGACAGAGAGAGAGAGAGAAAGAGTGAACGTGGTGTGGGACAGACGGAGAGAGAGAGAGAGTGAACGTGGTGTGGGACAGACGGAGAGAGAGAGAGAGTGAACGTGGTGTGGGACAGAGAGAGAGAGGGAGAGAGTGAACGTGGTGTAGGACTGACGGAGAGAGAGAGAGAGAGAGTGAACGTGCTGTGGGACAACGGAGAGAGGGAGAGAGTGAACGTGGTGTGGGACAGACGGAGAGAGAGAGAGTGAACGTGGTGTGGGACAGACGGAGAGAGGGATAGAGTGAAAGTAGTGTGGGACAGACGGAGAGAGAAAGAGAGTGAACGTGGTGTGGGACAGACGGAGAGAGAGAGAGAGTGAACGTGGTGTGGGACAGAGAGAGAGAGAGAGTGAACGTGGTGTGGGACAGACGGAGACAGAGAGAGAGTGAACGTGGTGTGGGACAGACGGAGAGAGAGAGAGTGAACGTGGTGTGGGACAGACGGAGAGAGGGAGAGAGTGAACGTGGTGTGGGACAGACGGAGAGAGAAAGAGAGTGAACGTGGTGTGGGACAGACGGAGAGAGAGAGAGAGTGAACGTGGTGTGGGACAGACGGAGAGAGAGAGAGAGAGAGTGAACGTGGTGTTGGACAGACGGAGAGAGAGAGAGAGTGAACGTGGTGTGGGACAGACAGAGAGAAGGAGAGAGTGAACGTGGTGTGGGACAGATGGAGAGAGAGAGAGAGTGAACGTGGTGTGGGAAAGACAGAGAGAGAGTGAACGTGGTGTGGGACAGAGAGAGAGAGAGAGAGTGAACGTGGTGTGGGACAGAGAGAGAGAGAGAGAGGGAGAGAGTGAACGTGGTGTGGGACAGACGGAGAGAGGGAGAGAGTGAACGTGGTGTAGGACAGACGGAGAGAGACAGGGAGAGAGTGAACGTGGAGAGGGTGAGGGTGAACGTGGTGTGGGACAGACGGAGAGAGGGAGAGAGTGAACGTGGTGTGGGACAGACGGAGAGAGGGAGAGAGTGAACGTGGTGTGGGACAGAGAGAGAGAGGGAGAGAGTGAACGTGTTGTGGGACAGAGAGAGAGAGAGAGAGTGAACGTGGTGTAGGACAGAGAGAAAGAGAGAGAGAGTGAACGTGGTGTGGGACAGACAGAGAGGGAGAGAGTGAACGTGGTGTGGGACAGACGGAGAGAGAGAGAGAGAGTGAACGTGGTGTAGGACAGAGAGAGAGAGGGAGAGAGTGAACGTGGTGTGGGACAGACGGAGAGAGGGAGAGAGTGAACGTGTTGTGGGACAGAGAGAGAGAGAGAGAGTGAACGTGATGTAGGACAGACAGAGAGAGGGAGAGAGTGAACGTGGTGTAGGACAGACGGAGAGAGGGAGTGAACGTGGTGTGGGACAGAGAGAGACAGGGAGAGAGTGAACGTGGTGTGGGACAGAGAGAGAGAGATAGAGAGAGTGAACGTGATGTAGGACAGACAGAGAGAGGGAGAGAGTGAACGTGGTGTGGGACAGACGGAGAGAGGGAGTGAACGTGGTGTGGGACAGAGAGAGACAGGGAGAGAGTGAACGTGGTGTAGGACAGAGAGAGAGAGGGAGAGAGTGAACGTGGTGTGGGACAGACGGTCAGAGGGAGAGAGTGAACGTGGTGTGGGACAGACAGAGAGAGATAGAGAGTGAACGTGGTGTAGGACAGATGGAGAGAGAGAGAGAGAGAGAGTGAACGTGGTGTAGGACAGAGAGAGAGAGAGAGAGAGTGAACGTGGTGTGGGACAGACAGAGAGAGAGAGGGAGAGAGTGAACGTGGTGTGGGACAGACGGAGAGAGGGAGAGAGTGAACGTGGTGTAGGACAGACAGAGAGAGGGAGAGAGTGAACGTGGTGTAGGACAGAGAGAGAGAGGGAGAGAGTGAACGTGGTGTGGGACAGAGAGAGAGAGAGAGAGTGAACATGGTGTAGGACAGAGAGAGAGAGAGAGAGAGAACGTGGTGTGGGACAGAGGGAGAGAGGGAGAGAGTGAACGTGGTGTGGGACAGAGGGAGAGAGAGAGAGAGAGAGAGAGGGAGAGAGTCAACGTGGTGTGGGACAGAGAGAGAAGGGAATGAACGTGGTGTGGGACAGACGGAGAGAGAGAGAGAGTGAACGTGGTGTGGGACAGACGGAGAGAGAGAGAGAGAGTGAACGTGGTGTAGGACAGAGAGAGAGAGGGAGAGAGTGAACGTGGTGTAGGACAGACGGAGAGAGGGAGAGAGTGAACGTGGTGTAGGACAGAGAGAGAGAGAGAGAGAGTGAACGTGGTGTGGGACACGGAGAGGGAGAGAGTGAACGTGGTGTGGGACAGAGAGAGAGAGAGAGAGAGTGAACGTGGTGTGGGACAGAGAGAGAGAGGGAGAGAGTGAATGTGGTGTGGGACAGAGAGAGAGAGGGAGAGAGTGAACGTGGTGTGGGACAGACGGAGAGAGGGAGTGAACGTGGTGTGGGACAGAGAGAGACAGGGAGAGAGTGAACGTGGTGTAGGACAGACGGAGAGAGAGAGAGAGAGAGTGAACGTGGTGTAGGACAGAGAGAGAGAGAGAGAGTGAACGTGGTGTGGGACAGACGGAGAGAGAGAGAGAGTGAACATGGTGTGGGACAGACGGAGAGAGAGAGAGAGTGAAAGTGGTGTGGGACAGAGAGAGAGAGGGAGAGAGTGAACGTGGTGTGGGACAGACGGAGAGAGGGAGAGAGTGAACGTGTTGTGGGACAGAGAGAGAGAGAGAGAGTGAACGTGGTGTAGGACAGAGAGAGAGAGAGAGAGAGTGAACGTGGTGAAGGACAGAGAGTGAGAGAGAGAGTGAACGTGGTGTGGGACAGAGGGAGAGAGGGAGAGAGTGAACGTGGTGTGGGACAGAGAGAGAGAGAGAGAGTGAACGTGGTGTAGGACAGAGAGAGAGAGAGAGAGAGTGAACGTGGTGAAGGACAGAGAGTGAGAGAGAGAGTGAACGTGGTGTGGGACAGAGGGAGAGAGGGAGAGAGTGAACGTGGTGTGGGACAGACGGAGAGAGGGAGAGAGTGAACGTGGTGTGGGACAGACGGAGAGAGGGAGAGAGTGAACGTGGTGTGGGACAGACAGAGAGAGGGAGAGAGTGAACGTGGTGTAGGACAGAGAGAGAGAGAGAGAGAGTGAACGTGGTGTGGGACAGACGGAGAGAGGGAGAGAGTGAACGTGGTGTGGGACAGACGGAGAGAGGGAGAGGGTGAACGTGGTGTGGGACAGACAGAGAGAGGGAGAGAGTGAACGTGGTGTAAGACAGACGGAGAGAGGGAGAGAGTGAACGTGGTGTGGGACAGAGAGAGAGAGATACAGAGAGTGAACGTGGTGTAGGACAGACGGAGAGAGGGAGAGAGTGAACGTGGTGTGGGACAGACGGAGAGAGGGAGTGAACGTGGTGTGGGACAGAGAGAGACAGGGAGAGAGTGAACGTGGTGTGGGACAGACGGAGAGAGGGAGAGAGTGAACGTGGTGTAGGACAGACGGAGAGAGGGAGAGAGTGAACGTGGTGTGGGACAGACAGAGAGAGAGAGAGAGTGAACGTGGTGTAGGACAGACGGAGAGAGAGAGAGAGAGAGTGAACGTGGTGTAGGACAGAGAGAGAGAGAGAGAGTGAACGTGGTGTGGGACAGACAGAGAGAGAGAGGGAGAGAGTGAACGTGGTGTGGGACAGACGGAGAGAGGGAGAGAGTGAACGTGGTGTGGGACAGACGGAGAGAGGGAGAGAGTGAACGTGGTGTAGGACAGACGGAGAGAGGGAGAGAGTGAACGTGGTGTAGGACAGAGAGAGAGAGAGAGAGTGAACGTGGTGTGGGACACAGAGAGAGAGGAAGAGAGTGAACGTGGTGTGGGACAGAGAGAGAGAGAGAGAGAGTGAACGTGGTGTGGGACAGACGGAGAGAGAGAGAGAGTGAACGTGGTGTGGGACAGACGGAGAGAGGAAGAGAGTGAACGTGGTGTGGGACTGACGGAGAGAGGGAGAGAGTGAACGTGGTGTGGGATAGAGAGAGAGAGGGAGAGAGTGAACGTGCTGTGGGACAGAGAGAGAGAGAGAGAGAGAACGTGGTGTAGGACAGAGAGAGAGAGAGGGAGAGAGTGAACGTGGTGTGGGACAGAGAGAGAGAGGGAGAAAGTGAACGTGGTGTGGGACAGACAGAGAGAGGGAGAGAGTGAACGTGGTGTGGGACAGACGGAGAGAGGGAGAGAGTGAACGTGGTGTAGGACAGACGGAGAGAGAGAGGGAGAGAGTGAACGTGGTGTGGGACAGACAGAGACTGAGAGGGAGAGAGTGAACGTGGTGTGGGACAGAGAGAGAGAGAGAGAGAGAGAGTGAACGTGGTGTGGGACAGACAGAGGGAGAGAGTGAACGTGGTGTGGGACAGACGGAGAGAGGGAGAGAGTGAACGTGGTGTGGGACAGACGGAGAGAGGGAGAGAGTGAACGTGGTGTAGGACAGACGGAGAGAGGGAGAGAGTGAACGTGGTGTAGGACAGAGAGAGAGGGAGAGAGTGAACGTGGTGTGGGACAGAGGGAGAGAGGGAGAGAGTGAACGTGGTGTGGGACACGGAGAGAGTGAACGTGGTGTGGGACAGAGAGAGAGAGAGAGAGAGTGAACGTGGTGTGGGACAGAGAGAGAGAGAGAGGGAGAGAGTGAACGTGGTGTGGGACAGACGGAGAGAGGGAGTGAACGTGGTGTGGGACAGGGAGAGAGTGAACGTGGTGTAGGACAGACGGAGAGAGGGAGAGAGTGAACGTGGTGTGGGACAGACGGAGAGAGGGAGAGAGTGAATGTGGTGTGGGACAGACGGAGAGAGGGAGAGAGTGAACGTGGTGTAGGACAGACGGAGAGAGGGAGAGAGTGAACGTGGTGTGGGACAGACGGAGAGAGGGAGAGAGTGAACGTGGTGTGGGACAGACAGAGAGAGAGAGGGAGAGAGTGAACGTGGTGTGGGACAGACGGAGAGAGGGAGAGAGTGAACGTGGTGTGGGACAGACGGAGAGGGAGAGAATGAAAGTGGTGTGGGACAGAGAGAGAGGGAGAGAGTGAACGTGGTGTGGGACAGACGGAGAGAGGGAGAGAGTGAACGTGGTGTGGGACAGACGGAGAGAGAGAGAGAGTGAACGTGGTGTCGGACAGAGAGAGAGAGGGAGAGAGTGAACGTGGTGTGGGACAGACGGAGAGAGGGAGAGAGTGAACGTGGTGTGGGACAGAGAGAGAGAGAGAGAGAGAGTGAACGTGGTGTAGGACAGAGAGAGAGAGGGAGAGAGTGAACGTGGTGTAGGACAGACAGAGAGAGAGGGAGAGAGTGAACGTGGTGTAGGACAGAGAGAGAGAGAGAGAGAGTGAACGTGGTGTAGGACAGACGGAGAGAGAGAGAGAGTGAACGTGGTGTAGGACAGAGAGAGAGAGAGAGAGAGTGAACGTGGTGTAGGACAGACGGAGAGAGAGAGAGAGAGAGTGAACGTGGTGTAGGACAGAGAGAGAGAGAGAGAGAGTGAACGTGGTGTGGGACAGAGAGAGAGAGGGAGAGAGTGAACGTGTTGTGGGACAGAGAGAGAGATAGAGAGAGTGAACGTTGTGTAGGACAGAGAGAGAGAGAGAGAGAGAGAGAGAGAGTGAACGTGGTGTGGGACAGAGAGAGAGAGGGAGAGAGTGAACGTGGTGTGGGACAGAGAGAGAGAGAGAGTGAACGTGGTGTTGGACAGACGGAGAGAGAGAGAGAGTGAACGTGGTGTGGGACAGAGAGAGAGGGAGAGAGTGAACGTGGTGTAGGACAGACGGAGAGAGAGAGAGTGAACGTGGTGTGGGACAGACGGAGAGAGTGAACGTGGTGTAGGACAGACGGAGAGAGAGAGAGAGAGAGTGAATGTGGTGTAGGACAGACGGAGAGAGAGAGAGAGAGTGAACGTGGTGTCGGACAGAGAGAGAGAGAGAGAGGGAGAGAGTGAACGTGGTGTGGGACAGACGGAGAGAGGGAGAGAGTGAACGTGGTGTAGGACAGACGGAGAGAGACAGGGAGAGAGTGAACGTGGAGAGGGTGAGAGTGAACGTGGTGTGGGAGAGACGGAGAGAGGGTGAGAGTGAACGTGGTGTGGGAGAGAGGGAGAGAGTGAACGTGGTGTGGGACAGACGGAGAGAGGGAGAGAGTGAGCGTGGTGTGGGACAGAGAGAGAGAGGGAGAGAGTGAACGTGTTGTGGGACAGAGAGAGAGAGAGAGAGTGAACGTGGTGTAGGACAGAGAGAAAGAGAGAGAGAGAGTGAACGTGGTGTGGGACAGAGAGAGAGGGAGAGAGTGAACGTGGTGTGGGACAGACGGAGAGAGGGAGAGAGTGAACGTGGTGTGGGACAGATGGAGAGAGAGAGAGAGTGAACGTGGTGTGGGACAGACGGAGAGAGAGAGAGAGAGTGAACGTGGTGTAGGACAGAGAGAGAGAGGGAGAGAGTGAACGTGGTGTAGGACAGACGGAGAGAGGGAGAGAGTGAACGTGGTGTAGGACAGAGAGAGAGAGAGAGAGAGTGAACGTGGTGTGGGACACGGAGAGGGAGAGAGTGAACGTGTTGTGGGACAGAGAGAGAGATAGAGAGAGTGAACGTTGTGTAGGACAGAGAGAGAGAGAGAGAGTGAACGTGGTGTGGGACAGAGAGAGAGAGGGAGAGAGTGAACGTGGTGTGGGACAGAGAGAGAGAGAGAGTGAACGTGGTGTAGGACAGACGGACAGAGAGAGAGTGAACGTGGTGTGGGACAGACGGAGAGAGTGAACGTGGTGTAGGACAGACGGAGAGAGATAGAGAGAGAGTGAATGTGGTGTAGGACAGACGGAGAGAGAGAGAGAGAGTGAACGTGGTGTCGGACAGAGAGAGAGAGGGAGAGAGTGAACGTGGTGTAGGACAGACGGAGAGAGGGAGAGAGTGAACGTGGTGTAGGACAGAGAGAGAGAGAGTGAACGTGGTGTGGGACACGGAGAGGGAGAGAGTGAACGTGGTGTGGGACAGAGAGAGAGAGAGAGAGAGTGAACGTGGTGTGGGACAGAGAGAGAGAGGGAGAGAGTGAATGTGGTGTGGGACAGAGAGAGAGAGGGAGAGAGTGAACGTGGTGTGGGACAGACGGAGAGAGGGAGTGAACGTGGTGTGGGACAGAGAGAGACAGGGAGAGAGTGAACGTGGTGTAGGACAGACGGAGAGAGAGAGAGAGAGAGTGAACGTGGTGGAGGACAGAGAGAGAGAGAGAGAGTGAACGTGGTGTGGGACAGACGGAGAGAGAGAGAGAGTGAACATGGTGTGGGACAGACGGAGAGAGAGAGAGAGAGTGAACGTGCTGTGGGACAACGGAGAGAGGGAGAGAGTGAACGTGGTGTGGGACAGACGGAGAGAGAGAGAGTGAACGTGGTGTGGGACAGACGGAGAGAGGGAGAGAGTGAACGTGGTGTGGGACAGACGGAGAGAGAAAGAGAGTGAACGTGGTGTGGGACAGACGGAGAGAGAGAGAGAGTGAACGTGGTGTGGGACAGACGGAGAGAGAGAGAGAGAGTGAACGTGGTGTTGGACAGACGGAGAGAGAGAGAGAGTGAACGTGGTGTGGGACAGACAGAGAGAGGGAGAGAGTGAACGTGGTGTGGGACAGACAGAGAGAGGGAGAGAGTGAACGTGGTGTGGGACAGATGGAGAGAGAGAGAGAGTGAACGTGGTGTGGGAAAGACAGAGAGAGAGAGAGAGAGAGTGAACGTGGTGTGGGACAGACGGAGAGAGAGAGAGAGAGTGAACGTGGTGTGGGACAGAGAGAGAGAGGGAGAGAGAGAACGTGGTGTAGGACAGACGGAGAGAGAGAGACTGAACGTGGTGTGGGACAGACGGAGAGAGTGAACGTGGTGTAGGACAGACGGAGAGAGAGAGAGAGAGAGTGAACGTGGTGTAGGACAGACGGAGAGAGAGAGAGAGAGTGAACGTGGTGTAGGACAGAGAGAGAGAGGGAGAGAGTGAACGTGGTGTAGGACAGACGGAGAGAGACAGGGAGAGAGTGAACGTGGAGAGGGTGAGAGTGAACGTGGTGTGGGACAGACGGAGAGAGGGAGAGAGTGAACGTGGTGTGGGACAGACGGAGAGAGGGAGAGAGTGAACGTGGTGTGGGACAGAGAGAGAGAGGGAGAGAGTGAACGTGTTGTGGGACAGAGAGAGAGAGAGAGAGTGAACGTGGTGTAGGACAGAGAGAAAGAGAGAGAGTGAACGTGGTGTGGGACAGACAGAGAGGGAGAGAGTGAACGTGGTGTGGGACAGAGAGAGAGGGAGAGAGTGAACGTGCTGTGGGACAGATGGAGAGAGGGAGAGAGTGAACATGGTGTGGGACAGACGGGGAGAGAGAGAGAGAGTGAACGTGGTGTAGGACAGAGAGAGAGAGAGAGAGAGTGAACGTGGTGAAGGACAGAGAGTGAGAGAGAGAGTGAACGTGGTGTGGGACTGAGGGAGAGAGGGAGAGAGTGAACGTGGTGTGGGACAGAGAGAGAGAGAGAGAGAGTGAACGTGGTGTGGGACAGACGGAGAGAGGGAGAGAGTGAACGTGGTGTGGGACAGACGGAGAGAGGGAGAGAGTGAACGTGGTGTAGGACAGACGGAGAGAGGGTGAGAGTGAACGTGGTGTAGGACAGACGGAGAGAGGGAGAGAGTGAACGTGGTGTAGGACAGACGGAGAGAGGGAGAGAGTGAACGTGGTGTGGGACAGAGAGAGAGAGATACAGAGAGTGAACGTGGTGTAGGACAGACGGAGAGAGGGAGAGAGTGAACGTGGTGTGGGACAGACGGAGAGAGAGAGAGAGTGAACGTGGTGTAGGACAGACGGAGAGAGGGAGAGAGTGAACGTGGTGTGGGACAGACAGAGAGAGAGAGAGAGTGAACGTGGTGTAGGACAGACGGAGAGAGAGAGAGAGAGTGAACGTGGTGTGGGACAGAGAGAGAGAGATACAGAGAGTGAACGTGGTGTAGGACAGACGGAGAGAGGGAGAGAGTGAACGTGGTGTGGGACAGAGAGAGACAGGGAGAGAGTGAACGTGGTGTAGGACAGACGGAGAGAGGGAGAGAGTGAACGTGGTGTGGGACAGACAGAGAGAGGGAGTGAACGTGGTGTGGGACAGAGAGAGACAGGGAGAGAGTGAACGTGGTGTAGGACAGACGGAGAGAGGGAGAGAGAGTGAACGTGGTGTAGGACAGAGAGAGAGAGAGAGAGAGAGTGAACGTGGTGTGGGACAGACGGAGAGAGAGAGAGAGTGAACGTGGTGTGGGACAGAGAGAGAGAGGGAGAGAGTGAACGTGGTGTAGGACAGACGGAGAGAGGGAGACAGTTAACGTGGTGTGGGACAGACGGAGAGAGGGAGAGAGAGAGTGAACGTGGTGTAGGACAGAGAGAGAGAGAGAGAGTGAACGTGGTGTGGGACAGACAGAGAGAGAGAGGGAGAGAGTGAACGTGGTGTGGGACAGACGGAGAGAGGGGGAGAGTGAACGTGGTGTAGGACAGACGGAGAGAGGGAGAGAGTGAACGTGGTGTAGGACAGAGAGAGAGAGAGAGAGTGAACGTGGTGTGGGACACAGAGAGAGAGGGAGAGAGTGAACGTGGTGTGGGACAGAGAGAGAGGGAGAGAGTGAACGTGCTGTGGGACAGACGGAGAGAGAGAGAGAGTGAACGTGGTGTGGGACAGACGGAGAGAGGAAGAGAGTGAACGTGGTGTGGGACTGACGGAGAGAGGGAGAGAGTGAACGTGGTGTGGGATAGAGAGAGAGAGGGAGAGAGTGAACGTGCTGTGGGACAGAGAGAGAGAGAGAGAGAACGTGGTGTAGGACAGAGAGAGAGAGAGAGGGAGAGAGTGAACGTGGTGTGGGACAGACAGAGAGAGAGAGGGAGAAAGTGAACGTGGTGTGGGACAGACGGAGAGAGGGAGAGAGTGAACGTGGTGTGGGACAGACGGAGAGAGGGAGAGAGTGAACGTGGTGTAGGACAGAGAGAGAGAGAGAGAGAGAGAGTGAACGTGGTGTGGGACAGACAGAGAGAGAGAGGGAGAGAGTGAACGTGGTGTGGGACAGAGAGAGAGAGAGAGAGAGAGAGTGAACGTGGTGTGGGACAGACAGAGGGAGAGAGTGAACGTGGTGTGGGACAGACGGAGAGAGGGAGAGAGTGAACGTGGTGTGGGACAGACGGAGAGAGGGAGAGAGTGAACGTGGTGTAGGACAGACGGAGAGAGGGAGAGAGTGAACGTGGTGTAGGACAGAGAGAGAGGGAGAGAGTGAACGTGGTGTGGGACAGAGGGAGAGAGGGAGAGAGTGAACGTGGTGTGGGACACGGAGAGAGTGAACGTGGTGTGGGACAGAGAGGGAGAGAGAGAGAGAGAGAGAGAGTGAACGTGGTGTGGGACAGAGAGAGAGAGAGGGAGAGAGTGAACGTGGTGTGGGACAGACGGAGAGAGGGAGTGAACGTGGTGTGGGACAGGGAGAGAGTGAACGTGGTGTAGGACAGACGGAGAGAGGGAGAGAGTGAACGTGGTGTGGGACAGACGGAGAGAGGGAGAGAGTGAACGTGGTGTAGGACAGACGGAGAGAGGGAGAGAGTGAACGTGGTGTGGGACAGACGGAGAGAGGGAGAGAGTGAACGTGGTGTGGGACAGACAGAGAGAGAGAGGGAGAGAGTGAACGTGGTGTGGGACAGACGGAGAGAGGGAGAGAGTGAACGTGGTGTGGGACAGACGGAGAGGGAGAGAATGAAAGTGGTGTGGGACAGAGAGAGAGGGAGAGAGTGAACGTGGTGTGGGACAGACGGAGAGAGGGAGAGAGTGAACGTGGTGTGGGACAGACGGAGAGAGAGAGAGAGTGAACGTGGTGTCGGACAGAGAGAGAGAGGGAGAGAGTGAACGTGGTGTGGGACAGACGGAGAGAGGGAGAGAGTGAACGTGGTGTGGGACAGAGAGAGAGAGAGAAAGAGTGAACGTGGTGTAGGACAGAGAGAGAGAGGGAGAGAGTGAACGTGGTGTAGGACAGACAGAGAGAGAGGGAGAGAGTGAACGTGGTGTGGGACAGACGGAGAGAGGGAGAGAGTGAACGTGGTGTGGGACAGACGGAGAGAGAGAGAGAGTGAACGTGGTGTGGAACAGACGGAGAGAGAGAGAGAGAGTGAACGTGGTGTAGGACAGAGAGAGAGAGGGAGAGAGTGAACGTGGTGTAGGACAGACGGAGAGAGGGAGAGAGTGAACGTGGTGTAGGACAGAGAGAGAGAGAGAGAGAGTGAACGTGGTGTGGGACACGGAGAGGGAGAGAGTGAACGTGGTGTGGGACAGAGAGAGAGAGAGAGAGAGTGAACGTGGTGTGGGACAGAGAGAGAGAGGGAGAGAGTGAATGTGGTGTGGGACAGAGAGAGAGAGGGAGAGAGTGAACGTGGTGTGGGACAGACGGAGAGAGGGAGTGAACGTGGTGTGGGACAGAGAGAGACAGGGAGAGAGTGAACGTGGTGTAGGACAGACGGAGAGAGAGAGAGAGTGAACGTGGTGTGGGACAGACGGAGAGAGAGAGAGTGAACATGGTGTGGGACAATGGAGAGAGGGAGAGAGTGAACGTGGTGTGGGACAGAGAGAGACAGGGAGAGAGTGAACGTGGTGTAGGACAGACGGAGAGAGAGAGAGAGAGAGTGAACGTGGTGTAGGACAGAGAGAGAGAGAGAGAGTGAACGTGGTGTGGGACAGACGGAGAGAGAGAGAGAGAGTGAACGTGCTGTGGGACAACGGAGAGAGGGAGAGAGTGAACGTGGTGTGGGACAGACGGAGAGAGAGAGAGAGAGTGAACGTGGTGTGGGACAGACAGAGAGAGGGAGAGAGTGAACGTGGTGTGGGACAGATGGAGAGAGAGAGAGAGTGAACGTGGTGTGGGAAAGACAGAGAGAGAGAGAGAGAGAGTGAACGTGGTGTGGGACAGACGGAGAGAGAGAGAGAGTGAACGTGGTGTGGGACAGAGAGAGAGAGGGAGAGAGAGAACGTGGTGTAGGACAGACGGAGAGAGAGAGACTGAACGTGGTGTGGGACAGACGGAGAGAGTGAACGTGGTGTAGGACAGACGGAGAGAGAGAGAGAGAGTGAACGTGGTGTAGGACAGACGGAGAGAGAGAGAGAGAGTGAACGTGGTGTAGGACAGACGGAGAGAGACAGGGAGAGAGTGAACGTGGAGAGGGTGAGTGTGAACGTGGTGTGGGACAGACGGAGAGAGGGAGAGAGTGAACGTGGTGTGGGACAGACGGAGAGAGGGAGAGAGTGAACGTGGTGTGGGACAGAGAGAGAGAGGGAGAGAGTGAACGTGTTGTGGGACAGAGAGAGAGAGAGAGAGTGAACGTGGTGTAGGACAGAGAGAAAGAGAGAGAGTGAACGTGGTGTGGGACAGACAGAGAGGGAGAGAGTGAACGTGGTGTGGGACAGAGAGAGAGGGAGAGAGTGAACGTGCTGTGGGACAGATGGAGAGAGGGAGAGAGTGAACATGGTGTGGGACAGAGAGAGAGAGAGAGAGAGTGAACGTGGTGTGGGACAGACGGAGAGAGGGAGAGAGTGAACGTGTTGTGGGACAGAGAGAGAGAGAGAGAGTGAACGTGGTGTAGGACAGAGAGAGAGAGAGAGAGAGTGAACGTGGTGAAGGACAGAGAGTGAGAGAGAGAGTGAACGTGGTGTGGGACTGAGGGAGAGAGGGAGAGAGTGAACGTGGTGTGGGACAGACGGAGAGAGGGAGAGAGTGAACGTGGTGTGGGACAGACGGAGAGAGTGAACGTGGTGTGGGACAGACAGAGAGAGGGAGAGAGTGAATGTGGTGTAGGACAGACGGAGAGAGGGAGAGAGTGAACGTGGTGTGGGACAGACAGAGAGAGAGAGAGAGTGAACGTGGTGTAGGACAGACGGGGAGAGAGAGAGAGAGAGAGTGAACGTGGTGTAGGACAGAGAGAGAGAGAGAGAGAGTGAACGTGGTGTGGGACAGACAGAGAGAGAGAGGGAGAGAGTGAACGTGGTGTGGGACAGACGGAGAGAGGGAGAGAGTGAACGTGGTGTGGGACAGACGGAGAGAGGGAGAGAGTGAACGTGGTGTAGGACAGACGGAGAGAGGGAGAGAGTGAACGTGGTGTGGGACAGAGAGAGAGAGTGAACGTGGTGTGGGACAGAGAGAGAGAGGGAGAGAGTGAACGTGGTGTGGGACAGAGAGAGAGGGAGAGAGTGAACGTGGTGTGGGACAGACGGAGAGAGGGAGAGAGTGAACGTGGTGTGGGACAGACAGAGAGAGGGAGAGAGTGAACGTGGTGTAGGACAGACGTAGAGAGAGAGAGAGTGAACGTGGTGTGGGACAGAGAGAGAGAGAGAGAGAGAGTGAACGTGGTGTAGGACAGAGAGAGAGAGAGAGGGAGAGAGTGAACGTGGTGTGGGACAGACAGAGAGAGAGAGGGAGAAAGTGAACGTGGTGTGGGACAGACGGAGAGAGGGAGAGAGTGAACGTGTTGTGGGACAGAGAGAGAGAGAGAGAGTGAACGTGGTGTAGGACAGAGAGAAAGAGAGAGAGAGAGTGAACGTGGTGTGGGACAGAGAGAGAGGGAGAGAGTGAACGTGGTGTGGGACAGACGGAGAGAGGGAGAGAGTGAACGTGGTGTGGGACAGACGGAGAGAGAGAGAGAGTGAACGTGGTGTGGGACAGACGGAGAGAGAGAGAGAGAGTGAACGTGGTGTAGGACAGAGAGAGAGAGGGAGAGAGTGAACGTGGTGTAGGACAGACGGAGAGAGGGAGAGAGTGAACGTGGTGTAGGACAGAGAGAGAGAGAGAGAGAGTGAACGTGGTGTGGGACACGGAGAGGGAGAGAGTGAACGTGGTGTGGGACAGAGAGAGAGAGGGAGAGAGTGAATGTGGTGTGGGACAGAGAGAGAGAGGGAGAGAGTGAATGTGGTGTGGGACAGAGAGAGAGAGGGAGAGAGTGAACGTGGTGTGGGACAGACGGAGAGAGGGAGTGAACGTGGTGTGGGACAGAGAGAGACAGGGAGAGAGTGAACGTGGTGTAGGACAGACGGAGAGAGAGAGAGAGAGAGTGAACGTGGTGTAGGACAGAGAGAGAGAGAGAGTGAACGTGGTGTGGGACAGACGGAGAGAGAGAGAGAGAGTGAACATGGTGTGGGACAGACGGAGAGAGAGAGAGAGAGAGAGTGAACGTGGTGTGGGACAGACGGAGAGAGAGAGGGAGAGAGTGAACGTGGTGTGGGACAGACGGAGAGAGAGAGAGTGAACGTGGTGTAGGACAGACGGAGAGAGAGAGAGTGAACGTGGTGTAGGACAGACGGAGAGAGGGAGAGAGTGAACGTGGTGTAGGACAGACAGAGAGAGGGAGAGAGTGAACGTGGTGTAGGACAGACGGAGAGAGAGAGAGTGAACGTGGTGTAGGACAGACGGAGAGAGGGAGAGAGTGAACGTGGTGTGGGACAGACAGAGAGAGAGAGTGAACGTGGTGTGGGACAGACGGAGAGAGAGAGAGTGAACGTGGTGTGGGACAGACGGAGAGAGGGAGAGAGTGAACGTGGTGTGGGACAGAGAGAGGGAGAGAGAGTGAACGTGGTGTGGGACAGAGAGAGAGAGGGAGAGAGTGAACGTGATGTGGGACAGACGGAGAGAGGGAGTGAGTGAACGTGGTGTGGGACAGACGGAGAGAGGGAGAGAGTGAACGTGGTGTGGGACAGACGGAGAGAGAGAGAGAGAGAGAGAGAGGGAGAGAGTGAACGTGGTGTGGGACAGACGGAGAGAGAGAGTGAGAGAGTGAACGTGGTGTAGGACAGACGGAGAGAGAGAGAGAGAGAGTGAACGTGGTGTGGGACAGACGGAGAGAGAGAGTGAACGTGGTGTGGGACAGAGGGAGAGAGGGAGAGAGTGAACGTGGTGTGGGACAGACGGAGAGAGAGAGAGAGTGAACGTGGTGTGGGACAGACGGAGAGAGGGAGAGAGTGAACGTGGTGTGGGACAGACGGAGAGAGGGAGAGAGTGAACGTGGTGTGGGACAGACGGAGAGAGGGAGAGAGTGAAAGTGGTGTGGGACAGAGAGAGAGGGAGAGAGAGAGAGAGTGAACGTGGTGTGGGACAGACGGAGAGAGAGAGAGAGAGAGTGAACGTGGTGTGGGACAGACGGAGAGAGAGAGAGAGAGAGTGAACGTGGTGTGGGACAGACGGAGAGAGAGAGAGAGAGTGAACGTGGTGTGGGACAGACGGAGAGAGGGAGAGAGTGAACGTGGTGTAGGACAGACGGAGAGAGGGAGAGAGTGAACGTGGTGTGGGACAGACGGAGAGAGAGAGTGAACGTGGTGTGGGACAGACGGAGAGAGGGAGAGAGTGGACGTGGTATAGGACAGACGGAGAGAAAGAGAGAGAGAGAGAGTGAACGTGGTGTGGGACATACGGAGAGAAAGAGAGAGTGAACGTGGTGTAGGACAGACAGAGAGAGGGAGAGAGTGAACGTGGTGTGGGACAGACGGAGAGAGGGAGAGAGTGAACGTGGTGTGGGACAGAGAGAGAGAGAGAGAGAGAGAGTGAACGTGGTGTAGGACAGACGGAGAGAGGGAGAGAGTGAACGTGGTGTGGGACAGACGGAGAGAGAGAGAGAGTGAACGTGGTGTGGGACAGACGGAGAGAGGGAGAGAGAGAGTGAACGTGGTGTGGGACAGACGGAGAGACAGAGAGAGAGAGTGAACGTGGTGTGGGACAGACGGAGAGAGAGAGAGTGAACGTGGTGTAGGACAGACGGAGAGAGAGAGAGAGTGAACGTGGTGTGGGACAGACGGAGAGAGAGAGAAAGTGAACGTGGTGTGGGACAGACGGAGAGAGAGAGAGAGTGAACGTGGTGTGGGTCAGACGGAGAGAGAGAGAGTGAACGTGGTGTAGGACAGACGGACAGAGAGAGAGAGTGAACGTGGTGTGGGACAGAGGGAGAGAGGGAGAGAGTGAACGTGGTGTGGGACAGACGGAGAGAGGGAGAGAGTGAACGTGGTGTGGGACAGAGAGAGAGAGAGAGAGGGAGAGAGTGAACGTGGTGAGGGACAGACAGAGAGGGAGAGAGAGTGAACGTGGTGTGGGACAGAGAGGGAGAGAGTGAACGTGGTGTGGGACAGACAGAGAGAGAGAGTGAACGTGGTGTGGGACATACGGAGAGAAAGAGAGAGTGAACGTGGTGTGGGACAGACGGAGAGAGGGAGAGAGTGAACGTGGTGTGGGACAGACGGAGAGAGGTAGAGAGTGAACGTGGTGTGGGACAGACGGAGAGAGGGAGAGAGTGAACGTGGTGTAGGACAGA
>NW_027311111.1:0-35508 GCF_047496795.1 Chiloscyllium punctatum | reverse complement strand
AGCACTGACCCTCCCACAGCACCCAGTCCCTCAGCACTGACCCCTCCCTCAGCACTGACCCCTCCCACAGCACCCACTCCCTCAGCACTGACCCTCCCTCAGCACTGACCCTCCCACAGCACCCACTCCCTCGGCACTGACCCTCACACACCACCCCACTCCCTCAGCACTGACCCTCCCACAGCACCCACTCCCTCAGCACTGACCCTCCCACAGCACCCACTCCCTCAGCACTGACCCTCACACAGCACCCACTCCTCGGCACTGACCCTCCCTCAGCACTGACCCTCCCTCAGCACAGACCCCTCCCACAGCACCCACTCCCTCAGCACTGACCCTCCCACAGCACCCCACTCCCTCAGCACTGACCCTCCCTCAGCACTGACCCTCCCCTCAGCACCCACTCCCTCAGCACTGACCCTCCCTCAGCACTGACCCTCACACAGCACCCACTCCCTCGGCACTGACCCTCCCTCAGCACTGACCCTCCCTCAGCACAGACCCTCCCACAGCACCCACTCCCTCAGCACTGGACCCTCCCTCAGCACTGACCCTCCCTCAGCACAGACCCTCCCACAGCACCCCACTCCCTCAGCACTGACCCTCCCTCAGCAGTGACCCTCCCTCAGCACTGACCCTCCCATAGCGCCCACTCCCTCAGCACTGACCCTCCCTCAGCACTGACCCTCCCTCAGCACTGACCCTCCCTCAGCACCCACTCCCTCAGCACTGACCCTCCCTCAGCACCCCACTCCCTCAGCACTGACCCTCCCTCAGCACTGACCCTCCCATACCACCCACTCCCTCAGCACTGACCCTCCCTCAGCACTGACCCTCCCTCAGCACCCACTCCCTCAGCACTGACCCTCCCTCAGCACTGACTCCTCCCACAGCACTGACCCTCCCTCAGCACTGACCCTCCCTCAGCACTGACCCTCCCTCAGCACCCACTCCCTCAGCACGGACCCTCCCTCAGCACGGACCCTCCCCCAGCACTGACCCTCCCCCAGCACTGACCCTCCCACAGCACTGACCCTCCCCCCAGCACTGACCCTCCCTCAGCACTGACCCTCCCCAGCACTGACCCTCCCCCAGCACTGACCCTCCCTCAGCACTGACCCTCCCACAGCACTGACCCTCCCTCAGCACTGACCCTCCCTCAGCACTGACCCTCCCCCAGCACTGACCCTCCCCCCAGCACTGACCCTCCCACAGCACTGACCCTCCCACAGCACTGACCCACCCCCAGCACTGACCCTCCCTCAGCACTGACCCTCCCTCAGCACTGACCCTCCCTCAGCAGCCACTCCCTCAGCACTGACCCTCCCACAGCACTGACCCTCCCACAGCACTGACCCTCCCCCAGCACTGGACCCTCCCTCAGCACTGACCCTCCCCCAGCACTGACCCTCCCCCAGCACTGACCCTCCCTCAGCACTGACCCTCCCACAGCACTGACCCTCCCTCAGCACTGACCCTCCCCCAGCACTGACCCTCCCCCAGCACTGACCCTCCCCCAGCACTGACCCTCCTCAGCACTGACCCTCCCCCCAGCACTGACCCTCCCCCAGCACTGACCCACCCCCAGCACTGACCCTCCCCCAGCACTGACCCTCCCTCAGCACCCCACTCCCTCAGCACTGACCCTCCCACAGCACTGACCCTCCCACAGCACTGACCCCTCCCTCAGCACTGACCCTCCCTCAGCACCCACTCCCTCAGCACTGACTCTCCCTCAGCACGGACCCTCCCTCAGCACGGACCCTCCCTCAGCACGGACCCTCCCTTAGCACTGACCCTCCCACAGCACCCACTCCCTCAGCACTGACCCTCCCCTCAGCACTGACCCTCCCCTTAGCACTGTCCCTCCCACAGCACTGACCCTCCCTCAGCACTGACCCTCCCTCAGCACTGACCCTCCTCAGCACTGACCCTCCACAGCCCCCACTCCCTCAGCACTGACCCTCCCTCAGCACTGACCCTCCCACAGCACCCACTCCCTCAGCACTGACCCTCCCTCAGCACCCACTCCCTCAGCACTGACCCTCCCTCAGCACTGACCCTCCCACAGCCCCCCACTCCCTCAGCACTGACCCTCCCTCAGCACTGACCCTCCCTCAGCCCTGACCCCCCTCAGCACTGACCCTCCCTCAGCACTGACCCTCCCTCAGCACAGACCCTCCCTCAGCACTGACCCCCCTCAGCACCCACTCCCTCAGCACTGACCCTCCCTCAGCACCCACTCCCTCAGCACTGACCCTCCCACAGCACCCAGTCCCTCAGCACTGACCCTCCCTCAGCACTGACCCCTCCCACAGCACCCACTCCCTCAGCACTGACCCTCCCTCAGCACTGACCCTCCCTCAGCACTGACCCTCCCTCAGCACCCACTCCCTCAGCACTGACCCTCCCTCAGCACCCACTCCCTCAGCACTGACCCTCCCACAGCACCCAGTCCCTCAGCACTGACCCTCCCTCAGCACTGACCCTCCCACAGCACCCACTCCCTCAGCACTGACCCTCCCTCAGCACTGACCCGCCCTCAGCACTGACCCTCCCACAGCACCCACTCCCTCAGCACTGACCCTCCCTCAGCACTGACCCTCCCTCAGCACTGACCCTCCCTCAGCACCCACTCCCTCAGCACTGACCCTCCCTCAGCACTGACCCTCCCACAGCACTGACCCCCCCTCAGCACTGACCCCCCTCAGCACTGACCCTCCCACAGCACCCACTCCCTCAGCACTGACCCTCCTCAGCACTGACCCTCCCTCAGCACTGACCCTCCCTCAGCACCCACTCCCTCAGCACTGACCCTCCCTCAGCACCCACTCCCTCAGCACTGACCCTCCCACAGCACCCAGTCCCTCAGCACTGACCCTCCCTCAGCACTGACCCTCCACAGCACCCACTCCCTCAGCACTGACCCTCCCTCAGCACTGACCCGCCCTCAGCACTGACCCTCCCACAGCACCCACTCCCTCAGCACTGACCCCTCCCTCAGCACTGACCCTCCCTCAGCACTGACCCTCCCTCAGCACCCACTCCCTCAGCACTGACCCTCCCTCAGCACTGACCCTCCCCTCAGCACCCAGTCCCTCAGCACTGACCCTCCCTCAGCACTGACCCTCCCTCAGCACCCACTCCCTCAGCACTGACCCTCCCTCAGCACTGACCCTCCCTCAGCACCCACTCCCTCAGCACTGACCCTCCCACAGCACCCAGTCCCTCAGCACTGACCCTCCCTCAGCACTGACCCTCCCACAGCACCCACTCCCTCAGCACTGACCCTCCCTCAGCACCCACTCCTCAGCACTGACCCTCCCTCAGCACAGACCCTCCCACAGCACCCACTCCCTCAGCACTGACCCTCCCACAGCACCCACTCCCTCAGCACTGACCCTCCCACAGCACCCACTCCCTCAGCACTGACCCTCCCTCAGCAGTGACCCTCCCTCAGCACTGACCCTCCCATAGCGCCCACTCCCTCAGCACTGACCCTCCCTCAGCACTGACCCTCCCTCAGCACCCACTCCCTCAGCACTGACCCTCCCTCAGCACCCACTCCCTCAGCACTGACCCTCCCTCAGCACTGACCCTCCCATACCACCCACTCCCTCAGCACTGACCCTCCCCTCAGCACTGACCCTCCCTCAGCACCCACTCCCTCAGCACTGACCCTCCCCACAGCACTGACCCTCCTCAGCACTGAACCTCCCTCAGCACCCACTCCCTCAGCACTGACCCTCCCACAGCACCCACTCCCTCAGCACTGACCCTCCCTCAGCACTGACCCTTCCACAGCACCCACTCCCTCAGCACTGACCCACCCTCTGCACTGACACTCCCACAGCACCCACTCCTCAGCACTGACCCTCCCTCAGCACTGACCCTCCCACAGCACCCACTCCCTCAGCACTGACCTCCCTCAGCACTGACCCTCCCACAGCACCCACTCCCTCAGCACTGACCCTCCCTCAGCACCCACTCCCTCAGCACTGACCCTCCCTCAGCACCCACTACCTCAGCACTGACCCTCCCTCAGCACCCACTCCCTCAGCACTGACCCTCCCTCAGCACTGACCCTCCCTCAGCACCCACTCCCTCAGCACTGACCCTCCCTCAGCACTGACCCTCCCTCAGCACCCACTCCCTCAGCACTGACCCTCCCTCAGCACTGACCCTCCCACAGCACCCACTCCCTCAGCACTGACCCTCCCTCAGCACTGACCCTCCCACAGCACCCACTCCCTCAGCACTGACCCTCCCTCAGCACCCACTCCTCAGCACTGACCCTCCCTCAGCACCCACTACCTCAGCACTGACCCTCCCTCAGCACCCACTCCCTCAGCACTGACCCTCCCTCAGCACCCACTACCTCAGCACTGACCCTCCCTCAGCACCCACTCCCTCAGCACTGACCCTCCCTCAGCACCCACTACCTCAGCACTGACCCTCCCTCAGCACCCACTCCCTCAGCACTGACCCTCCCTCAGCACCCACTACCTCAGCACTGACCCTCCCACAGCACCCACTCCCTCAGCACTGACCCTCCCTCAGCACCCACTCCCTCAGCACTGACCCTCCCTCAGCACTGACCCCTCCCTCAGCACTGACCCTCCCTCAGCACTGACCCTCCCACAGCACCCACTCCCTCAGCACTAACCCTCCCCTCAGCACTGACCCTCCCTCAGGACTGACCCTCCCTCAGCACTGACCCTCCCTCAGCACTGACCCTCCCTCAGCACCCACTCCCTCAGCACTGACCCTCCCTCAGCACTGACCCTCCCTCAGCACTGACCCTCCCCCAGCACTGACCCTCCCCAGCACTGACCCTCCCTCAGCACTGACCCTCCACAGCACTGACCCTCCCACAGCCCTGACCCCCCTCAGCACTGACCCTCCCTCAGCACCCACTACCTCAGCACTGACCCTCCCTCAGCACTAACCCTCCCTCAGCACTAACCCTCCCTCAGCACTGACCCTCCCTCAGGACTGACCCTCCCTCAGCACTGACCCCTCCCTCAGCACTGACCCTCCCTCAGCACCCACTCCCTCAGCACTGACCCTCCCTCAGCACTGACCCTCCCTCAGCACTGACCCTCCCTCAGGACTGACCCTCCCCCAGCACTGACCCTCCCCCCAGCACTGACCCTCCCCAGCACTGACCCTCCCTCAGCACTGACCTCCCTCAGCACTGACCCTCCCACAGCACTGACCCTCCCCCCAGCACTGACCCCTCCCCCAGCACTGACCCTCCCTCAGCACTGACCCTCCCTCAGCACTGACCCTCCCTCAGCGGTGACCCTCCCTCAGCGGTGACCCTCCCTCAGCGGTGACCCTCCCTCAGCACTGACCCTCCCTCAGCACTGACCCTCCCTCAGCCCTGACCCCCCTCAGCACTGACCCTCCCACAGCACCCACTCCCTCAGCACTGACCTCTCACAGCACCCACTCCCTCAGCACTGACCCTCCCACAGCACTGACCCTCCCTCAGCACCCACTCCCTCACCACTGACCCTCCCACAGCACTGACCCTACCTCAGCCCTGACCCTCCCTCAGCACTGACCCTCCCACAGCACCCACTCCCTCAGCACTGACCCTCCCTCAGCACTGACCCTCCCACAGCACCCACTCCCTCAGCACTGACCCTCCCTCAGCACTGACCCTCCCACAGCACCCACTCCCTCGGCACTGACCCTCACACAGCACCACTCCCTCAGCACTGACCCTCCCACAGCACCCACTCCTCAGCACTGACCCTCCCACAGCACCCACTCCCTCAGCACTGACCCTCACACAGCACCCACTCCCTCGGCACTGACCCTCCCCTCAGCACTGACACTCCCTCAGCACAGACCCTCCCACAGCACCCACTCCCTCAGCACTGACCCTCCCACAGCACCCACTCCCTCAGCACTGACCCTCACACAGCACCCACTCCCCTCGGCACTGACCCTCCCTCAGCACTGACCCTCCCTCAGCACAGACCCTCCCACAGCACCCACTCCCTCAGCACTGACCCCTCCCCTCAGCACTGACCCTCCCTCAGCACAGACCCTCCCACAGCACCCCACTCCCTCAGCACTGACCCTCCCTCAGCAGTGACCCTCCCTCAGCACTGACCCTCCCATAGCGCCCACTCCCTCAGCACTGACCCTCCCTCAGCACTGACCCTCCCTCAGCACTGACCCTCCCTCAGCACCCACTCCCTCAGCACTGACCCTCCCTCAGCACCCACTCCCTCAGCACTGACCCTCCCTCAGCACTGACCCTCCCATACCACCCACTCCCTCAGCACTGACCCTCCCTCAGCACTGACCCTCCCCTCAGCACCCACTCCCTCAGCACTGACCCTCCCTCAGCACTGACCCTCCCTCAGCACTGACCCTCCCTCAGCACTGACCCTCCCTCAGCACCCACTCCCTCAGCACGGACCCTCCCTCAGCACGGACCCTCCCCCAGCACTGACCCTCCCTCAGCACTGACCCTCCCACAGCACTGACCCTCCCCCAGCACTGACCCTCCCTCCAGCACTGACCCTCCCTCAGCACTGACCCTCCCTCAGCACCCACTCCCTCAGCACTGACCCTCCCACAGCACTTACCCTCCCACAGCACTGACCCTCCCTCAGCACTGACCCTCCCTCAGCACTGACCCTCCCCCAGCACTGGACCCCTCCCCCAGCACTGACCCACCCCCAGCACTGACCCTCCCACAGCACCCACTCCCTCAGCACTGACCCTCCCACAGCACTGACCCTCCCCCAGCACTGACCTCCCCCAGCACTGACCCTCCCTCAGCACCCCACTCCCTCAGCACTGACCCTCCCACAGCACTGACCCTCCCACAGCACTGACCCTCCCACAGCACTGACCCTCCCTCAGCACTGACCCTCCCTCAGCACCCACTCCCTCAGCACTGACTCTCCCTCAGCACGGACCCTCCCTCAGCACGGACCCTCCCTCAGCACGGACCCTCCCTTAGCACTGACCCCTCCCACAGCACCCACTCCCTCAGCACTGACCCCTCCCTCAGCACTGACCCTCCCTTAGCACTGTCCCTCCCACAGCACTGACCCTCCCCTCAGCACTGGACCCTCCCCTCAGCACTGACCCTCCCTCAGCACTGACCCTCCCACAGCCCCCACTCCCTCAGCACTGACCCTCCCTCAGCACTGACCCTCCCACAGCACCCACTCCCTCAGCACTGACCCTCCCTCAGCACCCACTCCCTCAGCACTGACCCTCCCTCAGCACTGACCCCTCCACAGCCCCCACTCCCTCAGCACTGACCCTCCCTCAGCACTGACCCTCCCTCAGCCCTGACCCCCCCTCAGCACTGACCCTCCCTCAGCACTGACCCTCCCTCAGCACTGACCCCCCCTCAGCACTGACCCTCCCACGAGCACCCACTCCCTCAGCACTGACCCTCCCACAGCACTGACCCTCCCTCAGCACTGACCCTCCCTCAGCACCCACTCCCTCAGCACTGACCCTCCCTCAGCACCCACTCCCTCAGCACTGACCCTCCCACAGCACCCAGTCCCTCAGCACTGACCCTCCCTCAGCACTGACCCTCCCACAGCACCCACTCCCTCAGCACTGACCCTCCCTCAGCACTGACCCGCCCTCAGCACTGACCCTCCCACAGCACCCACTCCCTCAGCACTGACCCTCCCTCAGCACTGACCCTCCCTCAGCACCCACTCCCTCAGCACTGACCCTCCCTCAGCACTGACCCTCCCTCAGCACCCAGTCCCTCAGCACTGACCCTCCCTCAGCACTGACCCTCCCTCAGCACCCACTCCCTCAGCACTGACCCTCCCTCAGCACTGACCCTCCCTCAGCACCCACTCCCTCAGCACTGACCCTCCCACAGCACCCAGTCCCTCAGCACTGACCCTCCCACAGCACCCACTCCCTCAGCACTGACCCTCCCTCAGCACTGACCCTCCCTCAGCACAGACCCTCCCACAGCACCCACTCCCTCAGCACTGACCCTCCCACAGCACCCACTCCCTCAGCACTGACCCTCACACAGCACCCACTCCCTCGGCACTGACCCTCCCTCAGCACTGACCCTCCCTCAGCACAGACCCTCCCACAGCACCCACTCCCTCAGCACAGACCCTCCCACAGCACTGACCCTCCCTCAGCACCCACTCCCTCAGCACAGACCCTCCCACAGCACCCACTCCCTCAGCACTGACCCTCCCTCAGCAGTGACCCTCCCTCAGCACTGACCCTCCCATAGCGCCCACTCCCTCAGCACTGACCCTCCCTCAGCACTGACCCTCCCTCAGCACCCACTCCCTCAGCACTGACCCTCCCTCAGCACCCACTCCCTCAGCACTGACCCTCCCTCAGCACTGACCCTCCCATACCACCCACTCCCTCAGCACTGACCCTCCCTCAGCACTGACCCTCCCTCAGCACCCACTCCCTCAGCACTGACCCTCCCTCAGCACTGACCCTCCCTCAGCACCCACTCCCTCAGCACTGACCCTCCCTCAGCACCCACTCCCTCAGCACTGACCCTCCCATAGCGCCCACTCCCTCAGCACTGACCCTCCCTCAGCACTGACCCTCCCACAGCACCCACTCCCTCAGCACTGACCCTCCCACAGCACTGACCCTCCCTCAGCACTGAACCTCCCTCAGCACCCACTCCCTCAGCACTGACCCTCCCACAGCACCCACTCCCTCAGCACTGACGCTCCCTCAGCACTGACCCTTCCACAGCACCCACTCCCTCAGCACTGACCCACCCTCTGCACTGACCCTCCCACAGCACCCACTCCCTCAGCACTGACCCACCCTCTGCACTGACCCTCCCACAGCACCCACTCCCTCAGCACTGACCCTCCCTCAGCACTGACCCTTCCACAGCACCCACTCCCTCAGCACTGACCCACCCTCTGCACTGACCCTCCCACAGCACCCACTCCCTCAGCACTGACCCTCCCTCAGCACTGACCCTCCCTCAGCACTGACTCTCCCTCAGCACTGACCCTCCGTCAGCACCCACTCCCTCAGCACTGACCCTCCCACAGCACCCACTCCCTCAGCACTGACCCTCCCACAGCACCCACTCCCTCAGCACTGACCCTCCCTCAGCACTGACCCTCCCTCAGCACCCACTCCCTCAGCACTGACCCTCCCTCAGCACTGACCCTCCCACAGCACCCACTCCCTCAGCACTGACCCTCCCTCAGCACTGACCCTCCCACAGCACCCACTCCCTCAGCACTGACCCTCCCACAGCGCCCACTCCCTCAGCACTGACCCTCCCTCAGCACCCCCTCCCTCAGCACTGACCCTCCCTCAGCACTGACGCTGCCTCAGCACTGACCATCCCACAGCACTGACCCTCCCACAGCACTGACCCTCCCACAGCACTGACCCTCCCTCAGCACTGACCTTCCCTCAGCACCCACTCCCTCAGCACTGAGCCTCCCTCAGCACTGACACTCCCTCAGCACTGACCCTCCCTCAGCACTGACCGTCCCACAGCACCCACTCCCTCAGCACTGACCCTCCCTCAGCACCCGCTCCCTCAGCACTGACCCTCCCTCAGCACTGACCCTCCCTCAGCACTGACCCTCCCTCAGCACTGACCCTCCCACAGCACCCACTCCCTGAGCACTGTCCCTCCCGCAGCACTGTCCCTCCCGCAGCACTGACCCTCCCTCAGCGCTGACCCTCCCACAGCACCCACTCCCTCAGCACTGACCCTCCCTCAGCACTGACCCTCACAGCACCCACTCCCTCAGCACTGACCCTCCCTCAGCACTGACCCTCCCTCAGCACTGACCCTCCCACAGCACCCACTCCCTCAGCACTGACCCGCCCTCAGCACTGACCCTCCCTCAGCACTGACCATCCCTCAGCACTGACCCTCCCACAGCACCCACTCCCTCAGCACTGACCCTCCCTCAGCACTGACCCTCCCTCTGCACTGACCCTCCCTCAGCACTGACCCTCCCTCAGCACTGACCCTCCCTCAGCACTGACCCTCCCACAGCACTGACCCTCCCTCAGCACTGACCCTCCCACAGCACTGACCCTCCCTCAGCACTGACCCTCCCTCAGCACTGACCCTCCCACAGCACAGACCCCTCCCTCAGCACTGACCCTCCCTCAGCACTGACCCTCCCTCAGCACTGACCCTCCCACAGCACCCACTCCCTCAGCACTGACCCTCCTTCAGCACTGACCCTCCTTCAGCACTGACCCTCCCTCAGCACTGACCCTCCCACAGCACCCAGTCCCGCAGCACTGACCCTCCCTCAGCACTGACCCTCCCTCAGCACTGACCCTCCCACAGCACCCACTCCCTCAGCACTGACCCTCACACAGCACTGACCCTCCCTCAGCACTGACCCTCCCTCAGCACTGACCCTCCCTCGGCACTGACCCTCCCTCAGCACTGACCCTCCCACAGCACCCACTCCCTCAGCACTGACCCTCCTTCAGCACTGACCCTCCTTCAGCACTGACCCTCCCTCAGCACTGACCCTCCCACAGCACCCACTCCCTCGGCACTGACCCTCCCTCGGCACTGACCCTCCCTCGGCACTGACCCTCCCTCGGCAATGACCCTCCCACAGCACTGACCCTCCCACAGCACTGACCCTCCCTCAGCACAGACACTCCCTCAGCACTGACCCTCCCTCAGCACTGACCCTCGCACAGCACCCACTCCCTCAGCACTGACCCTCCCTCAGCACTGACCCTCCCTCAGCGCCCACTCCCTCTGCACTGACCCTCCCTCAGCACTGACCCTCCCTCAGCACCCACTCCCTCAGCACTGACCCTCCCTCAGCACTGACCCTCCCTCAGCACCCACTCCCTCAGCACTGACCCTCCCTCAGCACTGACCCTCCCTCAGCACTGACCCTCCCACAGCACTGACCCTCCCACAGCACTGACCGTCCCTCAGCACTGACCCTCCCTCAGCACTGACCCTCCCCCAGCACTGACCCTCCCTCAGCACTGACCCTCCCTCAGCACCCACTGCCTCAGCACTGACCCTCCCTCAGCACTGACCCTCCCTCAGCACTGACCCTCCCTCAGCACTGACCCTCCCACAGCACTGACCCTCCCTCAGCACTGACCCTCCCCCAGCACTGACCCTCCCCCAGCACTGACCCTCCCTCAGCACTGACCCTCCCTCAGCACTGACCCTCCCTCAGCACTGACCCTCCCTCAGCACCCACTCCCTCAGCACTGACCCTCCCACAGCACTGACCCTCCCTCAGCGCTGACCCTCCCCCAGCACTGTCCCTCCCTCAGCACTGTCCCTCCCTCAGCACTGACCCTCCCTCAGCACTGACCCTCCCTCAGCACTGACCCCTCCCTCAGCACTGACCCTCCCTCAGCACTGACCCTCCCTCAGCACTGACCCTCCCACAGCACCCACTCCCTCAGCACTGACCCTCCCTCAGCACTGACCCTCACTCAGCACCCACTCCCTCAGCACTGACCCTCCCTCAGCACTGACCCTCACTCAGCACCCACTCCCTCAGCACTGACCCTCCCTCAGCACTGACCCTCCCACAGCACCCAGTCCCTCAGCACTGACCCTCCCTCAGCACTGACCCGCCCTCAGCACCCACTCCCTCAGCACTGACCCTCTCACAGCACCCACTCCCTCAGCACTGACCCTCCCACAGCACTGACCCTCCCTCAGCACCCACTCCCTCACCACTGACCCTCCCACAGCACTGACCCTACCTCAGCACTGACCCTCCCACAGCACCCACTCCCTCAGCACTGACCCTCCCTCAGCACTGACCCTCCCTCAGCACTGACCCTCCCTCAGCACCGACCCTCCCTCAGCACTCACTCCCTCAGCACTGACCCTCCCTCAGCACTGACCCTCCCTCAGCACTGACCCTCCCACAGCACCCAGTCCCTCAGCACTGACCCTCCCTCAGCACTGACCCTCCCACAGCACCCACTCCCTCAGCACTGACCCTCCCTCAGCACTGACCCTCCCACAGCACCCACTCCCTCAGCACTGACCCTCACACAGCACCCACTCCCTCGGCACTGACCCTCCCTCAGCACTGACCCTCCCTCAGCACAGACCCTCCCACAGCACCCACTCCCTCAGCACTGACCCTCCCACAGCACCCACTCCCTCAGCACTGACCCTCACACAGCACCCACTCCCTCGGCACTGACCCTCCCTCAGCACTGACCCTCCCTCAGCACAGACCCTCCCACAGCACCCACTCCCTCAGCACAGACCCTCCCACAGCACCCACTCCCTCAGCACAGACCCTCCCACAGCACCCACTCCCTCAGCACTGACCCTCCCTCAGCAGTGACCCTCCCTCAGCACTGACCCTCCCATAGCGCCCACTCCCTCAGCACTGACCCTCCCTCAGCACTGACCCTCCCTCAGCACTGACCCTCCCTCAGCACTGACCCTCCCTCAGCACTGACCCTCCCTCAGCACCCACTCCCTCAGCACTGACCCTCCCTCAGCACTGACCCTCCCATACCACCCACTCCCTCAGCACTGACCCTCCCTCAGCACTGACCCTCCCTCAGCACTGACCCTCCCTCAGCACCCACTCCCTCAGCACTGACCCTCCCTCAGCACTGACCCTCCCATACCACCCACTCCCTCAGCACTGACCCTCCCTCAGCACTGACCCTCCCTCAGCACCCACTCCCTCAGCACTGACCCTCCCTCAGCACTGACCCTCCCTCAGCACTGACCCTCCCACAGCACCCACTCCCTCAGCACTGACCCTCCCTCAGCACCCACTCCCTCAGCACTGACCCTCCCACAGCACTGACCCTCCCTCAGCACTGAACCTCCCTCAGCACCCACTCCCTCAGCACTGACCCTCCCACAGCACCCACTCCCTCAGCACTGACCCTCCCTCAGCACTGACCCTCCCTCAGCACTGACCCTCCCACAGCACCCACTCCCTCAGCACTGACCCTCCCACAGCACTGACCCTCCCTCAGCACTGACCCTCCCTCAGCACTGACCCTCCCTCAGCACTGACCCTCCCTCAGCACTGACTCTCCCTCAGCACTGACCCTCCGTCAGCACCCACTCCCTCAGCACTGACCCTCCCACAGCACCCACTCCCTCAGCACTGACCCTCCCACAGCACCCACTCCCTCAGCACTGACCCTCCCTCAGCACTGACCCTCCCTCAGCACCCACTCCCTCAGCACTGACCCTCCCTCAGCACTGACCCTCCCTCAGCACTGACCCTCCCACAGCACCCACTCCCTCAGCACTGACCCTCCCTCAGCACTGACCCTCCCACAGCACCCACTCCCTCAGCACTGACCCTCCCACAGCACCCACTCCCTCAGCACTGACCCTCCCTCAGCACCCACTCCCTCAGCACTGACCCTCCCTCAGCACTGACCCTCCCTCAGCACTGACCCTCCCTCAGCACCGACTCCCTCAGCACTGACCCTCCCTCAGCACTGACCCTCCCTCAGCACTGACCCTCCCTCAGCAGCGACCCTCCCTCAGCACTCACCCTCCCTCAGCACTCACCCTCCCTCAGCACTTACCCTCCCTCAGCACTGACCCTCCCTCAGCACTGACCCTCCCACAGCACCCACTCCCTCAGCACTGACCCTCTCACAGCACCCACTCCCTCAGCACTGACCCTCCCACAGCACTGACCCTCCCTCAGCACCCACTCCCTCACCACTGACCCTCCCACAGCACTGACCCTACCTCAGCACTGACCCTCCCACAGCACCCACACCCTCAGCACTGACCCTCCCACAGCACTGACCCTCCCTCAGCACTGACCCTCCCTCAGTACCCACTACCTCAGCACTGACCCTCCCTCAGCACTGACCCTCCCTCAGCACCCCCTCCCTCAGCACTGACCCTCCCTCAGCACTGACGCTGCCTCAGCACTGACCCTCCCACAGCACTGACCCTCCCACAGCACTGACCTTCCCTCAGCACCCACTCCCTCAGCACTGAGCCTCCCTCAGCACTGACACTCCCTCAGCACTGACCCTCCCTCAGCACTGACCCTCCCACAGCACCCACTCCCTCAGCACTGACCCTCCCTCAGCACCCACTCCCTCAGCACTGACCCTCCCTCAGCACTGACCCTCCCACAGCACCCACTCCCTGAGCACTGTCCCTCCCGCAGCACTGACCCTCCCTCAGCGCTGACCCTCCCACAGCACCCACTCCCTCAGCACTGACCCTCCCTCAGCACTGACCCTCCCTCAGCACTGACCCTCCCACAGCCCCCACTCCCTCAGCACTGACCCTCCCTCAGCACTGACCCTCCCTCAGCACTGACCCTCACAGCACTGACCCTCCCTCAGCACTGACCCTCCCTCAGCACTGACCCTCCCTCAGCACTGACCCTCCCACAGCACCCACTCCCTCAGCACTGACCCGCCCTCAGCACTGACCCTCCCTCAGCACTGACCCTCCCTCAGCACTGACCCTCCCCCAGCACTGACCCTCCCTCAGCACTGACCCTCCCTCAGCACCCACTGCCTCAGCACTGACCCTCCCTCAGCACTGACCCTCCCACAGCACTGACCCTCCCACAGCACTGACCCTCCCACAGCACTGACCGTCCCTCAGCACTGACCCTCCCACAGCACTGACCCTCCCTCAGCACTGACCCTCCCCCAGCACTGACCCTCCCCCAGCACTGACCCTCCCCCAGCACTGACCCTCCCTCAGCACTGACCCTCCCTCAGCACTGACCCTCCCACAGCACTGACCCTCCCTCAGCACTGACCCTCCCTCAGCACTGACCCTCCCCCAGCACTGACCCTCCCCCAGCACTGACCCTCCCCCAGCACTGACCCTCCCACAGCACTGACCCTCCCCCAGCACTGACCCTCCCCCAGCACTGACCCTCCCTCAGCACTGACCCTCCCTCAGCACTGACCCTCCCTCAGCACTGACCCTCCCTCAGCACTGACCCTCCCCCAGCACTGACCCTCCCCCAGCACTGACCCTCCCCCAGCACTGACCCTCCCCCAGCACTGACCCTCCCCCAGCACTGACCCTCCCTCAGCACTGACCCTCCCACAGCACTTACCCTCCCACAGCACTGACCCTCCCACAGCACTGACCCTCCCACAGCACTGACCCTCCCTCAGCACTGACCCTCCCTCAGCACTGACCCTCCCTCAGCACCCACTCCCTCAGCACTGACTCTCCCTCAGCACTGACCCTCCCTCAGCACTGACCCTCCCTCAGCACCCACTCCCTCAGCACTGACCCTCCCTCAGCACTGACCCTCCCTCAGCACGGACCCTCCCTCAGCACGGACCCTCCCTTAGCACTGACCCTCCCACAGCACCCACTCCCTCAGCACTGACCCTCCCTCAGCACTGACCCTCCCTTAGCACTGTCCCTCCCACAGCACCCACTCCCTCAGCACTGACCCTCCCTCAGCACCCACTCCCTCAGCACTGACCCTCCCTCAGCACTGACCCTCCCACAGCCCCCACTCCCTCAGCACTGACCCTCCCTCAGCACTGACCCTCCCTCAGCCCTGACCCCCCTCAGCACTGACCCTCCCTCAGCACTGACCCCCCTCAGCACTGACCCTCCCACAGCACCCACTCCCTCAGCACTGACCCTCTCACAGCACTGACCCCCCTCAGCACTGACCCTCCCACAGCACCCACTCCCTCACCACTGACCCTCCCACAGCACTGACCCTACCTCAGCACTGACCCTCCCACAGCACCCACTCCCTCAGCACTGACCCTCCCTCAGCACTGACCCTCCCTCAGCACTGACCCTCCCTCAGCACCCACTCCCTCAGCACTGACCCTCCCTCAGCACTGACCCTCCCTCAGCACCCACTCCCTCAGCACTGACCCTCCCTCAGCACTGACCCTCCCTCAGCACTGACCCTCCCCCAGCACTGACCCTCCCCCAGCACTGACCCTCCCCCAGCACTGACCCTCCCCCAGCACTGACCCTCCCTCAGCACTGACCCTCCCTCAGCACCCACTCCCTCAGCACTGACCCCCCCACAGCGCTGACCCTCCCTCAGCGCTGACCCTCCCCCAGCACTGACCCTCCCTCAGCACTGACCCTCCCTCAGCACTGTCCCTCCCTCAGCACTGTCCCTCCCTCAGCACTGACCCTCCCTCAGCACTGACCCTCCCTCAGCACTGACCCTCCCTCAGCACTGACCCCTCCCTCAGCACTGACCCTCCCTCAGCACTGACCCTCCCTCAGCACTGACCCTCCCACAGCACCCACTCCCTCAGCACTGACCCTCCCTCAGCACTGACCCTCACTCAGCACCCACTCCCTCAGCACTGACCCTCCCTCAGCACTGACCCTCACTCAGCACCCACTCCCTCAGCACTGACCCTCCCTCAGCACTGACCCTCCCACAGCACCCAGTCCCTCAGCACTGACCCTCCCTCAGCACTGACCCCCCCTCAGCACTGACCCTCCCTCAGCACTGACCCGCCCTCAGCACTGACCCTCCCACAGCACCCACTCCCTCAGCACTGACCCTCACACAGCACCCACTCCCTCAGCACTGACCCTCCCTCGGCACTGACCCTCCCTCGGCACTGACCCTCCCTCGGCACTGACCCTCCCTCAGCACAGACCCTCCCACAGCACTGACCCTCCCTCAGCACTGACCCTCCCACAGCACTGACCGTCCCTCAGCACTGACCCTCCCTCAGCACTGACCCTCCCTCAGCACTGACCCTCCCTCAGCACCCACTCCCTCAGCACTGACCCTCCCACAGCACTGACCCTACCTCAGCACTGACCCTCCCACAGCACCCACTCCCTCAGCACTGACCCTCCCTCAGCACTGACCCTCCCTCAGCACTGACCCTCCCTCAGCACCCACTCCCTCAGCACTGACCCTCCCTCAGCACCCACTACCTCAGCACTGACCCTCCCACAGCAGCCACTCCCTCAGCACTGACCCTCCCTCAGCACCCACTCCCTCAGCACTGACCCTCCCTCAGCACTGACCCTCCCTCAGCACTGACCCTCCCTCAGCACTGACCCTCCCACAGCACCCACTCCCTCAGCACTAACCCTCCCTCAGCACTGACCCTCCCTCAGGACTGACCCTCCCTCAGCACTGACCCTCCCTCAGCACTGACCCTCCCTCAGCACCCACTCCCTCAGCACTGACCCTCCCTCAGCACTGACCCTCCCTCAGCACTGACCCTCCCCCAGCACTGACCCTCCCCCAGCACTGACCCTCCCTCAGCACTGACCCTCCCACAGCACTGACCCTCCCACAGCCCTGACCCCCCTCAGCACTGACCCTCCCTCAGCACTGACCCTCCCTCAGCACTGACCCTCTCTCAGCACTAACCCTCCCTCAGCACTAACCCTCCCTCAGCACTGACCCTCCCTCAGGACTGACCCTCCCTCAGCACTGACCCTCCCTCAGCACTGACCCTCCCTCAGCACCCACTCCCTCAGCACTGACCCTCCCTCAGCACTGACCCTCCCTCAGCACTGACCCTCCCTCAGCACTGACCCTCCCTCAGGACTGACCCTCCCCCAGCACTGACCCTCCCCCAGCACTGACCCTCCCCCAGCACTGACCCTCCCTCAGCACTGACCCTCCCTCAGCACTGACCCTCCCTCAGCACTGACCCTCCCACAGCACTGACCCTCCCCCAGCACTGACCCTCCCCCAGCACTGACCCTCCCTCAGCACTGACCCTCCCTCAGCACTGACCCTCCCTCAGCGGTGACCCTCCCTCAGCGGTGACCCTCCCTCAGCGGTGACCCTCCCCCAGCACTGACCCTCCCCCAGCACTGACCCTCCCTCAGCACCCACTCCCTCAGCACTGACTCTCCCTCAGCACTGACCCTCCCTCAGCACTGACCCTCCCTCAGCACCCACTCCCTCAGCACTGACCCTCCCTCAGCACTGACCCTCCCACAGCCCCCACTCCCTCAGCACTGACCCTCCCTCAGCACTGACCCTCCCTCAGCCCTGACCCCCCTCAGCACTGACCCTCCCACAGCACCCACTCCCTCAGCACTGACCCTCTCACAGCACCCACTCCCTCAGCACTGACCCTCCCACAGCACTGACCCTCCCTCAGCACCCACTCCCTCAGCACTGACCCTCTCACAGCACCCACTCCCTCAGCCCTGACCCTCCCTCAGCACTGACCCTCCCACAGCACCCACTCCCTCAGCACTGACCCTCCCTCAGCACTGACCCTCCCACAGCACCCACTCCCTCAGCACTGACCCTCCCTCAGCACTGACCCTCCCACAGCACCCACTCCCTCGGCACTGACCCTCACACAGCACCCACTCCCTCAGCACTGACCCTCCCACAGCACCCACTCCCTCAGCACTGACCCTCCCACAGCACCCACTCCCTCAGCACTGACCCTCACACAGCACCCACTCCCTCGGCACTGACCCTCCCTCAGCACTGACCCTCCCTCAGCACAGACCCTCCCACAGCACCCACTCCCTCAGCACTGACCCTCCCACAGCACCCACTCCCTCAGCACTGACCCTCACACAGCACCCACTCCCTCGGCACTGACCCTCCCTCAGCACTGACCCTCCCTCAGCACAGACCCTCCCACAGCACCCACTCCCTCAGCACTGACCCTCCCTCAGCACTGACCCTCCCTCAGCACAGACCCTCCCACAGCACCCACTCCCTCAGCACTGACCCTCCCTCAGCAGTGACCCTCCCTCAGCACTGACCCTCCCATAGCGCCCACTCCCTCAGCACTGACCCTCCCTCAGCACTGACCCTCCCTCAGCACTGACCCTCCCTCAGCACCCACTCCCTCAGCACTGACCCTCCCTCAGCACCCACTCCCTCAGCACTGACCCTCCCTCAGCACTGACCCTCCCATACCACCCACTCCCTCAGCACTGACCCTCCCTCAGCACTGACCCTCCCTCAGCACCCACTCCCTCAGCACTGACCCTCCCTCAGCACTGACCCTCCCTCAGCACTGACCCTCCCTCAGCACGGACCCTCCCCCAGCACTGACCCTCCCTCAGCACTGACCCTCCCACAGCACTGACCCTCCCCCAGCACTGACCCTCCCTCAGCACTGACCCTCCCTCAGCACTGACCCTCCCTCAGCACCCACTCCCTCAGCACTGACCCTCCCACAGCACTTACCCTCCCACAGCACTGACCCTCCCTCAGCACTGACCCACCCCCAGCACTGACCCTCCCCCAGCACTGACCCTCCCTCAGCACCCACTCCCTCAGCACTGACCCTCCCACAGCACTGACCCTCCCACAGCACTGACCCTCCCACAGCACTGACCCTCCCTCAGCACTGACCCTCCCTCAGCACCCACTCCCTCAGCACTGACTCTCCCTCAGGACGGACCCTCCCTCAGCACGGACCCTCCCTCAGCACGGACCCTCCCTTAGCACTGACCCTCCCACAGCACCCACTCCCTCAGCACTGACCCTCCCTCAGCACTGACCCTCCCTCAGCACTGACCCTCCCTTAGCACTGTCCCTCCCACAGCACTGACCCTCCCTCAGCACTGACCCTCCCTCAGCACTGACCCTCCCTCAGCACTGACCCTCCCACAGCCCCCACTCCCTCAGCACTGACCCTCCCTCAGCACTGACCCTCCCACAGCACCCACTCCCTCAGCACTGACCCTCCCTCAGCACCCACTCCCTCAGCACTGACCCTCCCTCAGCACTGACCCTCCCACAGCCCCCACTCCCTCAGCACTGACCCTCCCTCAGCACTGACCCTCCCTCAGCCCTGACCCCCCTCAGCACTGACCCTCCCTCAGCACTGACCCTCCCTCAGCACTGACCCCCCTCAGCACTGACCCTCCCACAGCACCCACTCCCTCAGCACTGACCCTCCCACAGCACTGACCCTCCCTCAGCACTGACCCTCCCTCAGCACCCACTCCCTCAGCACTGACCCTCCCTCAGCACCCACTCCCTCAGCACTGACCCTCCCACAGCACCCAGTCCCTCAGCACTGACCCTCCCTCAGCACTGACCCTCCCACAGCACCCACTCCCTCAGCACTGACCCTCCCACAGCACTGACCCGCCCTCAGCACTGACCCTCCCACAGCACCCACTCCCTCAGCACTGACCCTCCCTCAGCACTGACCCTCCCTCAGCACCCACTCCCTCAGCACTGACCCTCCCTCAGCACTGACCCTCCCTCAGCACCCAGTCCCTCAGCACTGACCCTCCCTCAGCACTGACCCTCCCTCAGCACCCACTCCCTCAGCACTGACCCTCCCTCAGCACTGACCCTCCCTCAGCACCCACTCCCTCAGCACTGACCCTCCCACAGCACCCAGTCCCTCAGCACTGACCCTCCCTCAGCACTGACCCTCCCACAGCACCCACTCCCTCAGCACTGACCCTCCCTCAGCACTGACCCTCCCTCAGCACAGACCCTCCCACAGCACCCACTCCCTCAGCACTGACCCTCCCACAGCACCCACTCCCTCAGCACTGACCCTCACACAGCACCCACTCCCTCGGCACTGACCCTCCCTCAGCACTGACCCTCCCTCAGCACAGACCCTCCCACAGCACCCACTCCCTCAGCACAGACCCTCCCACAGCACTGACCCTCCCTCAGCACCCACTCCCTCAGCACAGACCCTCCCACAGCACCCACTCCCTCAGCACTGACCCTCCCTCAGCAGTGACCCTCCCTCAGCACTGACCCTCCCATAGCGCCCACTCACTCAGCACTGACCCTCCCTCAGCACTGACCCTCCCTCAGCACCCACTCCCTCAGCACTGACCCTCCCTCAGCACCCACTCCCTCAGCACTGACCCTCCCTCAGCACTGACCCTCCCATACCACCCACTCCCTCAGCACTGACCCTCCCTCAGCACTGACCCTCCCTCAGCACCCACTCCCTCAGCACTGACCCTCCCTCAGCACTGACCCTCCCTCAGCACCCACTCCCTCAGCACTGACCCTCCCTCAGCACCCACTCCCTCAGCACTGACCCTCCCATAGCGCCCACTCCCTCAGCACTGACCCTCCCTCAGCACTGACCCTCCCACAGCACCCACTCCCTCAGCACTGACCCTCCCACAGCACTGACCCTCCCTCAGCACTGAACCTCCCTCAGCACCCACTCCCTCAGCACTGACCCTCCCTCAGCACTGACCCTTCCACAGCACCCACTCCCTCAGCACTGACCCACCCTCTGCACTGACCCTCCCACAGCACCCACTCCCTCAGCACTGACCCACCCTCTGCACTGACCCTCCCACAGCACCCACTCCCTCAGCACTGACCCTCCCTCAGCACTGACCCTCCCTCAGCACTGACTCTCCCTCAGCACTGACCCTCCGTCAGCACCCACTCCCTCGGCACTGACCCTCCCACAGCACCCACTCCCTCAGCACTGACCCTCCCACAGCACCCACTCCCTCAGCACTGACCCTCCCTCAGCACTGACCCTCCCTCAGCACCCACTCCCTCAGCACTGACCCTCCCTCAGCACTGACCCTCCCACAGCACCCACTCCCTCAGCACTGACCCTCCCTCAGCACTGACCCTCCCACAGCACCCACTCCCTCAGCACTGACCCTCCCACAGCGCCCACTCCCTCAGCACTGACCCTCCCTCAGCACCCCCTCCCTCAGCACTGACCCTCCCTCAGCACTGACGCTGCCTCAGCACTGACCATCCCACAGCACTGACCCTCCCACAGCACTGACCCTCCCACAGCACTGACCCTCCCTCAGCACTGACCTTCCCTCAGCACCCACTCCCTCAGCACTGACCCTCCCTCAGCACTGACACTCCCTCAGCACTGACCCTCCCTCAGCACTGACCGTCCCACAGCACCCACTCCCTCAGCACTGACCCTCCCTCAGCACCCGCTCCCTCAGCACTGACCCTCCCTCAGCACTGACCCTCCCTCAGCACTGACCCTCCCTCAGCACTGACCCTCCCACAGCACCCACTCCCTGAGCACTGTCCCTCCCGCAGCACTGACCCTCCCTCAGCGCTGACCCTCCCACAGCACCCACTCCCTCAGCACTGACCCTCCCTCAGCACTGACCCTCACAGCACCCACTCCCTCAGCACTGACCCTCCCTCAGCACTGACCCTCCCTCAGCACTGACCCTCCCACAGCACCCACTCCCTCAGCACTGACCCGCCCTCAGCACTGACCCTCCCTCAGCACTGACCCTCCCTCAGCACTGACCCTCCCACAGCACCCACTCCCTCAGCACTGACCCTCCCTCAGCACTGACCCTCACAGCACCCACTCCCTCTGCACTGACCCTCCCTCAGCACTGTCCCTCCCGCAGCACTGATCCTCCCTCAGCACTGACCCTCCCTCAGCACTGACCCTCCCTCAGCACCCACTCCCTCAGCACTGACCCTCCCTCAGCACTGACCCTCCCTCAGCACTGACCCCTCCCTCAGCACTGACCCTCCCTCAGCACTGACCCTCCCTCAGCACTGACCCTCCCACAGCACCCACTCCCTCAGCACTGACCCTCCCCCAGCACTGACCCTCCCTCAGCACTGACCCTCCCTCAGCACTGTCCCTCCCTCAGCACTGTCCCTCCCTCAGCACTGTCCCTCCCTCAGCACTGACCCTCCCTCAGCACTGACCCTCCCTCAGCACTGACCCTCCCTCAGCACTGACCCCTCCCTCAGCACTGACCCTCCCTCAGCACTGACCCTCCCTCAGCACTGACCCTCCCACAGCACCCACTCCCTCAGCACTGACCCTCCCTCAGCACTGACCCTCACTCAGCACCCACTCCCTCAGCACTGACCCTCCCTCAGCACTGACCCTCACTCAGCACCCACTCCCTCAGCACTGACCCTCCCTCAGCACTGACCCTCCCACAGCACCCAGTCCCTCAGCACTGACCCTCCCTCAGCACTGACCCTCCCTCAGCACTGACCCTCCCACAGCACCCACTCCCTCAGCACTGACCCTCACACAGCACCCACTCCCTCGGCACTGACCCTCCCTCGGCACTGACCCTCCCTCGGCACTGACCCTCCCTCAGCACAGACCCTCCCTCAGCACTGACCCTCCCTCAGCACTGACCCTCCCTCAGCACTGACCGTCCCTCAGCACTGACCCTCCCTCAGCACTGACCCTCCCTCAGCACTGACCCTCCCTCAGCACCCACTCCCTCAGCACTGACCCTCCCACAGCACTGACCCTACCTCAGCACTGACCCTCCCACAGCACCCACTCCCTCAGCACTGACCCTCCCTCAGCACTGACCCTCCCTCAGCACTGACCCTCCCTCAGCACCCACTCCCTCAGCACTGACCCTCCCTCAGCACCCACTACCTCAGCACTGACCCTCCCACAGCACCCACTCCCTCAGCACTGACCCTCCCTCAGCACCCACTCCCTCAGCACTGACCCTCCCTCAGCACTGACCCTCCCTCAGCACTGACCCTCCCACAGCACCCACTCCCTCAGCACTAACCCTCCCTCAGCACTGACCCTCCCTCAGGACTGACCCTCCCTCAGCACTGACCCTCCCTCAGCACTGACCCTCCCTCAGCACCCACTCCCTCAGCACTGACCCTCCCTCAGCACTGACCCTCCCCCAGCACTGACCCTCCCCCAGCACTGACCCTCCCTCAGCACTGACCCTCCCACAGCACTGACCCTCCCACAGCCCTGACCCCCCTCAGCACTGACCCTCCCTCAGCACCCACTACCTCAGCACTGACCCTCCCTCAGCACTGACCCTCTCTCAGCACTAACCCTCCCTCAGCACTAACCCTCCCTCAGCACTGACCCTCCCTCAGGACTGACCCTCCCTCAGCACTGACCCTCCCTCAGCACTGACCCTCCCTCAGCACCCACTCCCTCAGCACTGACCCTCCCTCAGCACTGACCCTCCCTCAGCACTGACCCTCCCTCAGCACTGACCCTCCCTCAGGACTGACCCTCCCCCAGCACTGACCCTCCCCCAGCACTGACCCTCCCCCAGCACTGACCCTCCCTCAGCACTGACCCTCCCTCAGCACTGACCCTCCCTCAGCACTGACCCTCCCACAGCACTGACCCTCCCCCAGCACTGACCCTCCCCCAGCACTGACCCTCCCTCAGCACTGACCCTCCCTCAGCACTGACCCTCCCTCAGCGGTGACCCTCCCTCAGCGGTGACCCTCCCTCAGCGGTGACCCTCCCCCAGCACTGACCCTCCCCCAGCACTGACCCTCCCTCAGCACCCACTCCCTCAGCACTGACTCTCCCTCAGCACTGACCCTCCCTCAGCACTGACCCTCCCTCAGCACCCACTCCCTCAGCACTGACCCTCCCTCAGCACTGACCCTCCCACAGCCCCCACTCCCTCAGCACTGACCCTCCCTCAGCACTGACCCTCCCTCAGCACTGACCCTCCCTCAGCCCTGACCCCCCTCAGCACTGACCCTCCCACAGCACCCACTCCCTCAGCACTGACCCTCTCACAGCACCCACTCCCTCAGCACTGACCCTCCCACAGCACTGACCCTCCCTCAGCACCCACTCCCTCACCACTGACCCTCCCACAGCACTGACCCTACCTCAGCCCTGACCCTCCCTCAGCACTGATCCTCCCACAGCACCCACTCCCTCAGCACTGACCCTCCCTCAGCACTGACCCTCCCACAGCACCCACTCCCTCAGCACTGACCCTCCCTCAGCACTGACCCTCCCACAGCACCCACTCCCTCGGCACTGACCCTCACACAGCACCCACTCCCTCAGCACTGACCCTCCCACAGCACCCACTCCCTCAGCACTGACCCTCCCACAGCACCCACTCCCTCAGCACTGACCCTCACACAGCACCCACTCCCTCGGCACTGACCCTCCCTCAGCACTGACCCTCCCTCAGCACAGACCCTCCCACAGCACCCACTCCCTCAGCACTGACCCTCCCACAGCACCCACTCCCTCAGCACTGACCCTCACACAGCACCCACTCCCTCGGCACTGACCCTCCCTCAGCACTGACCCTCCCTCAGCACAGACCCTCCCACAGCACCCACTCCCTCAGCACTGACCCTCCCTCAGCACTGACCCTCCCTCAGCACAGACCCTCCCACAGCACCCACTCCCTCAGCACTGACCCTCCCTCAGCAGTGACCCTCCCTCAGCACTGACCCTCCCATAGCGCCCACTCCCTCAGCACTGACCCTCCCTCAGCACTGACCCTCCCTCAGCACTGACCCTCCCTCAGCACCCACTCCCTCAGCACTGACCCTCCCTCAGCACCCACTCCCTCAGCACTGACCCTCCCTCAGCACTGACCCTCCCATACCACCCACTCCCTCAGCACTGACCCTCCCTCAGCACTGACCCTCCCTCAGCACCCACTCCCTCAGCACTGACCCTCCCTCAGCACTGACCCTCCCTCAGCACTGACCCTCCCTCAGCACCCACTCCCTCAGCACGGACCCTCCCTCAGCACGGACCCTCCCCCAGCACTGACCCTCCCTCAGCACTGACCCTCCCACAGCACTGACCCTCCCCCAGCACTGACCCTCCCTCAGCACTGACCCTCCCTCAGCACCCACTCCCTCAGCACTGACCCTCCCACAGCACTTACCCTCCCACAGCACTGACCCTCCCTCAGCACTGACCCACCCCCAGCACTGACCCTCCCCCAGCACTGACCCTCCCTCAGCACCCACTCCCTCAGCACTGACCCTCCCACAGCACTGACCCTCCCACAGCACTGACCCTCCCTCAGCACTGACCCTCCCTCAGCACCCACTCCCTCAGCACTGACTCTCCCTCAGGACGGACCCTCCCTCAGCACGGACCCTCCCTCAGCACGGACCCTCCCTTAGCACTGACCCTCCCACAGCACCCACTCCCTCAGCACTGACCCTCCCTCAGCACTGACCCTCCCTTAGCACTGTCCCTCCCACAGCACTGACCCTCCCTCAGCACTGACCCTCCCTCAGCACCCACTCCCTCAGCACTGACCCTCCCTCAGCACTGACCCTCCCACAGCCCCCACTCCCTCAGCACTGACCCTCCCTCAGCACTGACCCTCCCTCAGCCCTGACCCCCCTCAGCACTGACCCTCCCTCAGCACTGACCCTCCCTCAGCACTGACCCCCCTCAGCACTGACCCTCCCACAGCACCCACTCCCTCAGCACTGACCCTCCCACAGCACTGACCCTCCCTCAGCACTGACCCTCCCTCAGCACCCACTCCCTCAGCACTGACCCTCCCTCAGCACCCACTCCCTCAGCACTGACCCTCCCACAGCACCCAGTCCCTCAGCACTGACCCTCCCTCAGCACTGACCCTCCCACAGCACCCACTCCCTCAGCACTGACCCTCCCACAGCACTGACCCGCCCTCAGCACTGACCCTCCCACAGCACCCACTCCCTCAGCACTGACCCTCCCTCAGCACTGACCCTCCCTCAGCACCCACTCCCTCAGCACTGACCCTCCCTCAGCACTGACCCTCCCTCAGCACCCAGTCCCTCAGCACTGACCCTCCCTCAGCACTGACCCTCCCTCAGCACCCACTCCCTCAGCACTGACCCTCCCTCAGCACTGACCCTCCCTCAGCACCCACTCCCTCAGCACTGACCCTCCCACAGCACCCAGTCCCTCAGCACTGACCCTCCCTCAGCACTGACCCTCCCACAGCACCCACTCCCTCAGCACTGACCCTCCCTCAGCACTGACCCTCCCTCAGCACAGACCCTCCCACAGCACCCACTCCCTCAGCACTGACCCTCCCACAGCACCCACTCCCTCAGCACTGACCCTCACACAGCACCCACTCCCTCGGCACTGACCCTCCCTCAGCACTGACCCTCCCTCAGCACAGACCCTCCCACAGCACCCACTCCCTCAGCACAGACCCTCCCACAGCACTGACCCTCCCTCAGCACCCACTCCCTCAGCACAGACCCTCCCACAGCACCCACTCCCTCAGCACTGACCCTCCCTCAGCAGTGACCCTCCCTCAGCACTGACCCTCCCATAGCGCCCACTCACTCAGCACTGACCCTCCCTCAGCACTGACCCTCCCTCAGCACCCACTCCCTCAGCACTGACCCTCCCTCAGCACCCACTCCCTCAGCACTGACCCTCCCTCAGCACTGACCCTCCCATACCACCCACTCCCTCAGCACTGACCCTCCCTCAGCACTGACCCTCCCTCAGCACCCACTCCCTCAGCACTGACCCTCCCTCAGCACTGACCCTCCCTCAGCACCCACTCCCTCAGCACTGACCCTCCCTCAGCACCCACTCCCTCAGCACTGACCCTCCCATAGCGCCCACTCCCTCAGCACTGACCCTCCCTCAGCACTGACCCTCCCACAGCACCCACTCCCTCAGCACTGACCCTCCCACAGCACTGACCCTCCCTCAGCACTGAACCTCCCTCAGCACCCACTCCCTCAGCACTGACCCTCCCACAGCACCCACTCCCTCAGCACTGACCCTCCCTCAGCACTGACCCTTCCACAGCACCCACTCCCTCAGCACTGACCCACCCTCTGCACTGACCCTCCCACAGCACCCACTCCCTCAGCACTGACCCACCCTCTGCACTGACCCTCCCACAGCACCCACTCCCTCAGCACTGACCCTCCCTCAGCACTGACCCTCCCTCAGCACTGACTCTCCCTCAGCACTGACCCTCCGTCAGCACCCACTCCCTCAGCACTGACCCTCCCACAGCACCCACTCCCTCAGCACTGACCCTCCCACAGCACCCACTCCCTCAGCACTGACCCTCCCTCAGCACTGACCCTCCCTCAGCACCCACTCCCTCAGCACTGACCCTCCCTCAGCACTGACCCTCCCACAGCACCCACTCCCTCAGCACTGACCCTCCCTCAGCACTGACCCTCCCACAGCACCCACTCCCTCAGCACTGACCCTCCCACAGCGCCCACTCCCTCAGCACTGACCCTCCCTCAGCACCCCCTCCCTCAGCACTGACCCTCCCTCAGCACTGACGCTGCCTCAGCACTGACCATCCCACAGCACTGACCCTCCCACAGCACTGACCCTCCCACAGCACTGACCCTCCCTCAGCACTGACCTTCCCTCAGCACCCACTCCCTCAGCACTGAGCCTCCCTCAGCACTGACACTCCCTCAGCACTGACCCTCCCTCAGCACTGACCGTCCCACAGCACCCACTCCCTCAGCACTGACCCTCCCTCAGCACCCGCTCCCTCAGCACTGACCCTCCCTCAGCACTGACCCTCCCTCAGCACTGACCCTCCCTCAGCACTGACCCTCCCACAGCACCCACTCCCTGAGCACTGTCCCTCCCGCAGCACTGACCCTCCCTCAGCGCTGACCCTCCCACAGCACCCACTCCCTCAGCACTGACCCTCCCTCAGCACTGACCCTCACAGCACCCACTCCCTCAGCACTGACCCTCCCTCAGCACTGACCCTCCCTCAGCACTGACCCTCCCACAGCACCCACTCCCTCAGCACTGACCCGCCCTCAGCACTGACCCTCCCTCAGCACTGACCCTCCCTCAGCACTGACCCTCCCACAGCACCCACTCCCTCAGCACTGACCCTCCCTCAGCACTGACCCTCACAGCACCCACTCCCTCTGCACTGACCCTCCCTCAGCACTGTCCCTCCCGCAGCACTGATCCTCCCTCAGCACTGACCCTCCCTCAGCACTGACCCTCCCTCAGCACCCACTCCCTCAGCACTGACCCTCCCTCAGCACTGACCCTCCCTCAGCACTGACCCTCCCTCAGCACTGACCCTCCCACAGCACAGACCCCTCCCTCAGCACTGACCCTCCCTCAGCACTGACCCTCCCTCAGCACTGACCCTCCCACAGCACCCACTCCCTCAGCACTGACCCTCCTTCAGCACTGACCCTCCTTCAGCACTGACCCTCCCTCAGCACTGACCCTCCCCCAGCACTGTCCCTCCCTCAGCACTGACCCCTCCCTCAGCACTGACCCTCCCTCAGCACTGACCCTCCCTCAGCACTGACCCTCCCACAGCACCCAGTCCCGCAGCACTGACCCTCCCTCAGCACTGACCCTCCCTCAGCACTGACCCTCCCACAGCACCCACTCCCTCAGCACTGACCCTCACACAGCACCCACTCCCTCGGCACTGACCCTCCCTCGGCACTGACCCTCCCTCGGCACTGACCCTCCCTCGGCACTGACCCTCCCTCGGCAATGACCCTCCCACAGCACTGACCCTCCCACAGCACTGACCCTCCCTCAGCACAGACACTCCCTCAGCACTGACCCTCCCTCAGCACTGACCCTCGCACAGCACCCACTCCCTCAGCACTGACCCTCCCTCAGCACTGACCCTCCCTCAGCGCCCACTCCCTCAGCACTGACCCTCCCTCAGCACTGACCCTCCCTCAGCACCCACTCCCTCAGCACTGACCCTCCCTCAGCACTGACCCTCCCTCAGCACCCACTCCCTCAGCACTGACCCTCCCTCAGCACTGACCCTCCCTCAGCACTGACCCTCCCACAGCACTGACCCTCCCACAGCACTGACCGTCCCTCAGCACTGACCCTCCCTCAGCACTGACCCTCCCCCAGCACTGACCCTCCCTCAGCACTGACCCTCCCTCAGCACCCACTGCCTCAGCACTGACCCTCCCTCAGCACTGACCCTCCCTCAGCACTGACCCTCCCTCAGCACTGACCCTCCCACAGCACTGACCCTCCCTCAGCACTGACCCTCCCCCAGCACTGACCCTCCCCCAGCACTGACCCTCCCTCAGCACTGACCCTCCCTCAGCACTGACCCTCCCTCAGCACCCACTCCCTCAGCACTGACCCTCCCACAGCACTGACCCTCCCTCAGCGCTGACCCTCCCCCAGCACTGTCCCTCCCTCAGCACTGTCCCTCCCTCAGCACTGTCCCTCCCTCAGCACTGACCCTCCCTCAGCACTGACCCTCCCTCAGCACTGACCCCTCCCTCAGCACTGACCCTCCCTCAGCACTGACCCTCCCTCAGCACTGACCCTCCCACAGCACCCACTCCCTCAGCACTGACCCTCCCTCAGCACTGACCCTCACTCAGCACCCACTCCCTCAGCACTGACCCTCCCTCAGCACTGACCCTCACTCAGCACCCACTCCCTCAGCACTGACCCTCCCTCAGCACTGACCCTCCCACAGCACCCAGTCCCTCAGCACTGACCCTCCCTCAGCACTGACCCTCCCTCAGCACTGACCCGCCCTCAGCACCCACTCCCTCAGCACTGACCCTCTCACAGCACCCACTCCCTCAGCACTGACCCTCCCACAGCACTGACCCTCCCTCAGCACCCACTCCCTCACCACTGACCCTCCCACAGCACTGACCCTACCTCAGCACTGACCCTCCCACAGCACCCACTCCCTCAGCACTGACCCTCCCTCAGCACTGACCCTCCCTCAGCACTGACCCTCCCTCAGCACCGACCCTCCCTCAGCACTCACTCCCTCAGCACTGACCCTCCCTCAGCACTGACCCTCCCTCAGCACTGACCCTCCCACAGCACCCAGTCCCTCAGCACTGACCCTCCCTCAGCACTGACCCTCCCACAGCACCCACTCCCTCAGCACTGACCCTCCCTCAGCACTGACCCTCCCACAGCACCCACTCCCTCAGCACTGACCCTCACACAGCACCCACTCCCTCGGCACTGACCCTCCCTCAGCACTGACCCTCCCTCAGCACAGACCCTCCCACAGCACCCACTCCCTCAGCACTGACCCTCCCACAGCACCCACTCCCTCAGCACTGACCCTCACACAGCACCCACTCCCTCGGCACTGACCCTCCCTCAGCACTGACCCTCCCTCAGCACAGACCCTCCCACAGCACCCACTCCCTCAGCACAGACCCTCCCACAGCACCCACTCCCTCAGCACAGACCCTCCCACAGCACCCACTCCCTCAGCACTGACCCTCCCTCAGCAGTGACCCTCCCTCAGCACTGACCCTCCCATAGCGCCCACTCCCTCAGCACTGACCCTCCCTCAGCACTGACCCTCCCTCAGCACTGACCCTCCCTCAGCACTGACCCTCCCTCAGCACCCACTCCCTCAGCACTGACCCTCCCTCAGCACTGACCCTCCCTCAGCACTGACCCTCCCATACCACCCACTCCCTCAGCACTGACCCTCCCTCAGCACTGACCCTCCCTCAGCACTGACCCTCCCTCAGCACCCACTCCCTCAGCACTGACCCTCCCTCAGCACTGACCCTCCCATACCACCCACTCCCTCAGCACTGACCCTCCCTCAGCACTGACCCTCCCTCAGCACCCACTCCCTCAGCACTGACCCTCCCTCAGCACTGACCCTCCCTCAGCACTGACCCTCCCACAGCACCCACTCCCTCAGCACTGACCCTCCCTCAGCACCCACTCCCTCAGCACTGACCCTCCCACAGCACTGACCCTCCCTCAGCACTGAACCTCCCTCAGCACCCACTCCCTCAGCACTGACCCTCCCACAGCACCCACTCCCTCAGCACTGACCCTCCCTCAGCACTGACCCTCCCACAGCACCCACTCCCTCAGCACTGACCCTCCCACAGCACTGACCCTCCCTCAGCACTGACCCTCCCTCAGCACTGACTCTCCCTCAGCACTGACCCTCCGTCAGCACCCACTCCCTCAGCACTGACCCTCCCACAGCACCCACTCCCTCAGCACTGACCCTCCCACAGCACCCACTCCCTCAGCACTGACCCTCCCTCAGCACTGACCCTCCCTCAGCACCCACTCCCTCAGCACTGACCCTCCCTCAGCACTGACCCTCCCTCAGCACTGACCCTCCCACAGCACCCACTCCCTCAGCACTGACCCTCCCACAGCACCCACTCCCTCAGCACTGACCCTCCCTCAGCACCCACTCCCTCAGCACTGACCCTCCCTCAGCACTGACCCTCCCTCAGCACTGACCCTCCCTCAGCACCGACTCCCTCAGCACTGACCCTCCCTCAGCACTGACCCTCCCTCAGCACTGACCCTCCCTCAGCAGCGACCCTCCCTCAGCAGCGACCCTCCCTCAGCACTCACCCTCCCTCAGCACTTACCCTCCCTCAGCACTGACCCTCCCTCAGCACTGACCCTCCCACAGCACCCACTCCCTCAGCACTGACCCTCTCACAGCACCCACTCCCTCAGCACTGACCCTCCCACAGCACTGACCCTCCCTCAGCACCCACTCCCTCACCACTGACCCTCCCACAGCACTGACCCTACCTCAGCACTGACCCTCACACAGCACCCACTCCCTCGGCACTGACCCTCCCTCAGCACTGACCCTCCCTCAGCACAGACCCTCCCACAGCACCCACTCCCTCAGCACAGACCCTCCCACAGCACCCACTCCCTCAGCACAGACCCTCCCACAGCACCCACTCCCTCAGCACAGACCCTCCCACAGCACCCACTCCCTCAGCACTGACCCTCCCTCAGCAGTGACCCTCCCTCAGCACTGACCCTCCCATAGCGCCCACTCCCTCAGCACTGACCCTCCCTCAGCACTGACCCTCCCTCAGCACTGACCCTCCCTCAGCACTGACCCTCCCTCAGCACCCACTCCCTCAGCACCCACTCCCTCAGCACTGACCCTCCCTCAGCACTGACCCTCCCATACCACCCACTCCCTCAGCACTGACCCTCCCTCAGCACTGACCCTCCCTCAGCACTGACCCTCCCTCAGCACCCACTCCCTCAGCACTGACCCTCCCTCAGCACTGACCCTCCCATACCACCCACTCCCTCAGCACTGACCCTCCCTCAGCACTGACCCTCCCTCAGCACCCACTCCCTCAGCACTGACCCTCCCTCAGCACTGACCCTCCCTCAGCACTGACCCTCCCACAGCACCCACTCCCTCAGCACTGACCCTCCCTCAGCACCCACTCCCTCAGCACTGACCCTCCCACAGCACTGACCCTCCCTCAGCACTGAACCTCCCTCAGCACCCACTCCCTCAGCACTGACCCTCCCACAGCACCCACTCCCTCAGCACTGACCCTCCCTCAGCACTGACCCTCCCTCAGCACTGACCCTCCCTCAGCACTGAACCTCCCTCAGCACCCACTCCCTCAGCACTGACCCTCCCACAGCACCCACTCCCTCAGCACTGACCCTCCCACAGCACTGACCCTCCCTCAGCACTGACCCTCCCTCAGCACTGACTCTCCCTCAGCACTGACCCTCCGTCAGCACCCACTCCCTCAGCACTGACCCTCCCACAGCACCCACTCCCTCAGCACTGACCCTCCCACAGCACCCACTCCCTCAGCACTGACCCTCCCTCAGCACTGACCCTCCCTCAGCACCCACTCCCTCAGCACTGACCCTCCCTCAGCACTGACCCTCCCTCAGCACTGACCCTCCCACAGCACCCACTCCCTCAGCACTGACCCTCCCACAGCACCCACTCCCTCAGCACTGACCCTCCCACAGCACCCACTCCCTCAGCACTGACCCTCCCTCAGCACCCACTCCCTCAGCACTGACCCTCCCTCAGCACTGACCCTCCCTCAGCACTGACCCTCCCTCAGCACCGACTCCCTCAGCACTGACCCTCCCTCAGCACTGACCCTCCCTCAGCACTGAGCCTCCCTCAGCAGCGACCCTCCCTCAGCACTCACCCTCCCTCAGCACTCACCCTCCCTCAGCACTTACCCTCCCTCAGCACTGACCCTCCCTCAGCACTGACCCTCCCACAGCACCCACTCCCTCAGCACTGACCCTCTCACAGCACCCACTCCCTCAGCACTGACCCTCCCACAGCACTGACCCTCCCTCAGCACCCACTCCCTCACCACTGACCCTCCCACAGCACTGACCCTACCTCAGCACTGACCCTCCCACAGCACCCACACCCTCAGCACTGACCCTCCCACAGCACTGACCCTCCCTCAGCACTGACCCTCCCTCAGTACCCACTACCTCAGCACTGACCCTCCCTCAGCACTGACCCTCCCACAGCACCCCCTCCCTCAGCACTGACCCTCCCTCAGCACTGACGCTGCCTCAGCACTGACCCTCCCACAGCACTGACCCTCCCACAGCACTGACCTTCCCTCAGCACCCACTCCCTCAGCACTGAGCCTCCCTCAGCACTGACACTCCCTCAGCACTGACCCTCCCTCAGCACTGACCCTCCCACAGCACCCACTCCCTCAGCACTGACCCTCCCTCAGCACCCACTTCCTCAGCACTGACCCTCCCTCAGCACTGACCCTCCCACAGCACCCACTCCCTGAGCACTGTCCCTCCCGCAGCACTGACCCTCCCTCAGCGCTGACCCTCCCACAGCACCCACTCCCTCAGCACTGACCCTCCCTCAGCACTGACCCTCCCTCAGCACTGACCCTCCCACAGCCCCCACTCCCTCAGCACTGACCCTCCCTCAGCACTGACCCTCACAGCACCCACTCCCTCAGCACTGACCCTCCCTCAGCACTGACCCTCCCTCAGCACTGACCCTCCCTCAGCACTGACCCTCCCACAGCACCCACTCCCTCAGCACTGACCCGCCCTCAGCACTGACCCTCCCTCAGCACTGACCCTCCCTCAGCACTGACCCTCCCTCAGCACCCACTGCCTCAGCACTGACCCTCCCTCAGCACTGACCCTCCCACAGCACTGACCCTCCCACAGCACTGACCCTCCCACAGCACTGACCGTCCCTCAGCACTGACCCTCCCACAGCACTGACCCTCCCTCAGCACTGACCCTCCCCCAGCACTGACCCTCCCCCAGCACTGACCCTCCCTCAGCACTGACCCTCCCTCAGCACTGACCCTCCCTCAGCACTGACCCTCCCACAGCACTGACCCTCCCTCAGCACTGACCCTCCCTCAGCACTGACCCTCCCCCAGCACTGACCCTCCCCCAGCACTGACCCTCCCCCAGCACTGACCCTCCCCCAGCACTGACCCTCCCCCAGCACTGACCCTCCCCCAGCACTGACCCTCCCACAGCACTGACCCTCCCCCAGCACTGACCCTCCCCCAGCACTGACCCTCCCTCAGCACTGACCCTCCCTCAGCACTGACCCTCCCTCAGCACTGACCCTCCCTCAGCACTGACCCTCCCCCAGCACTGACCCTCCCCCAGCACTGACCCTCCCCCAGCACTGACCCTCCCCCAGCACTGACCCTCCCCCAGCACTGACCCTCCCCCAGCACTGACCCTCCCTCAGCACTGACCCTCCCACAGCACTTACCCTCCCACAGCACTGACCCTCCCACAGCACTGACCCTCCCACAGCACTGACCCTCCCTCAGCACTGACCCTCCCTCAGCACTGACCCTCCCTCAGCACCCACTCCCTCAGCACTGACTCTCCCTCAGCACTGACCCTCCCTCAGCACTGACCCTCCCTCAGCACCCACTCCCTCAGCACTGACCCTCCCTCAGCACTGACCCTCCCTCAGCACGGACCCTCCCTTAGCACTGACCCTCCCACAGCACCCACTCCCTCAGCACTGACCCTCCCTCAGCACTGACCCTCCCTTAGCACTGTCCCTCC
>NW_027311110.1:0-35525 GCF_047496795.1 Chiloscyllium punctatum | reverse complement strand
GGGGGAGGGAGACATGGGGAGGGGGACAGAGAGAGATGGGGAGGGAGGGAGACATGGGGAGGGGGGACAGAGAGAGATGGGGAGAGAGGGAGACATGGGGAGGGGGGATAGAGAGAGATGGGGAGGGAGGGAGACATAGTGAGGGGGGATAGAGAGAGATGGGGAGAGAGGGAGACATGGGGAGGGGGGACAGAGAGAGATGGGGGAGAGGGAGACATGGGGAGGGGGGATAGAGAGAGATGGGGAGAGAGGGAGACATGGGGAGGGGGGACAGAGAGAGAGATGGGGAGGGAGGGAGACATGGGGAGGGGGACAGAGAGAGATGGGGAGAGAGGGAGACATGGGGAGGGGGGACAGAGAGAGATGGGGGAGAGGGAGACATGGGGAGGGGGGATAGAGAGAGATGGGGAGAGAGGGAGACATGGGGAGGGGGGACAGAGAGAGAGATGGGGAGGGAGGGAGACATGGGGAGGGGGGACAGAGATGGGGAGAGTTAGTCAGAGGTGGGAAGAGGGAGAAGGAGAGAGAGAGAGAAAGAGAGATGGGGACAGAGTGAGAGATGTAGAGAGAGAGAAGGGGAATTAAGAGAGGGAAATGGAGAGTGCGAAATAGAGAGGAAAAAGTGAGAGATAAGGGAAGTGAGAGAGGTGGATGATGGGGCGAATAGGGTGAAAAATGTGAAAGAGAGAGAGCTGGGTAGAGAGAAATGAGAGACAGGCTTGGGCCAGAGATGGGGGTGGGAGAGAGGCAATTGAGGGATAGATAGCAGGAGGAAGGACATGGAAAGAGAGGGTTAGGAAGAGATGGGAGATAGACTTATGGGAGAGATAGGGAGAAGGAGAAACAGACACAGAGGGAGGGAGGGAGGGAAGTGCATGGTTGGTAGGAAGTAGATGAAGGGAAGAGGAAAAAGGGAGGGTGACAGAGGAAAGAGTGAGAGTGAGACAAAAAGCTGGTGGATTGAAGAGAGGGATGGGAGTGGAGAGCGAGAGAGCGATTCCAGGCATAATCTTTATGCCTTCTCTTTCTATCCATCCTTTCCTTCAATCCTCTTTTTCTCTCTCCCCTCGCCCACGTTTCCCTCCCTTTGCGCTCTCTCTCTCTCTCCTTCTCGCTCTCTCTCTCCTTCTCACTCTATCTCAACCCTTGCCTCCCTCTTCTCTCTCCACTTGCAGTCCACTCACTTGTTGTTCCCCCATACACTCTCCCTCTCCTTAAACTCTCTCTCCCCTCCACCATCCCCCGCCACAGTCTCTCTCTCTCTCTCCCCTCTCACTCTCCTCCTCACACACTCTCTCTCTCCACGTCACACACTCTCTCCTCCTCACACACTCTCTCTCTCCACGTCACACACACTCTCTCCCCCCCCCACACACACTCTCTTCCATTATCACTCTGCCTCCCTTTCCTCGCTCCTCTTCTCTCTCGCTCCCTCTTTTTATTCCTCTCTCCCTTTCTCATCTTCTCTATATCTCTCCCTGTATCCCTCACTCTCTCTCCCTCTCCCTTTCTGTCTCTGTCTCTCTCTCTCTCTCTCTCTCTTTGCCTCTGTCCCTCTTTCACCCTCTCTTTTTATCTCTCTCTCTCTCTCTCTCCCGTCTGTCTCTCTCTGCCTCATTACCTCCCTGCAGTATTTCAGGAGCCTATGTGTATTTTTAGACATTGATAATGGCCTGCGCAGTGGGGCTGGTTGGAGACTGGAGCTCAGCAGCTCTGAACAAGGTCTCTTTTCCCTGACCTTATCCTGTTAGCTGCAAACCTGTGTTCACCAGCAGGGCTGGGGCCTTGGGGTGGAGAGACCTACAGAGACAGACGGATACGTGCAGAGACATCAAAAACAGAACGACAGGGATGGGAATTAAATTTGGGACACTTGCTAAGTTGAGCATCTGTTTCTGAGGTTAAACAGATCCACCATTAACCTCTGCTCTGTTACGCAACACACACTGACTACAGAGTGTCTCATCCTGAAAGATCTCAACTCATTTTCTGAAGGTGCCTACTTCTAAGGCTCTCCTCTGTCCCCTAAGTCACCTTCACTCTTCTGTCTCTGACCCCTCCCTCACTCTTCTGTCTCTGACCCCTCCCTCACTCTTCTGTCTCTGACCCCTCCCTCACACTCTGTCTCTGACCCCTCCCTCACTCTTCTGTCTCTGACCCCTCCCTCACACTCTGTCTCTGACCCCTCCCTCACTCTTCTGTCTCTGACCCCTCCCTCACTCTTCTGTCTCTGACCCCTCCCTCACTCTTCTCTGTCTGACCCCTCCCTCACACTCTGTCTCTGACCCCTCCCTCACTCTTCTCTGTCTGACCCCTCCCTCACTCTTCTGTCTCTGACCCCTCCCTCACTCTTCTCTGTCTGACCCCTCCCTCACACTCTGTCTCTGACCCCTCCCTCACTCTTCTGTCTCTGACCCCTCCCTCACTCTTCTGTCTCTGACCCCTCCCTCACACTCTGTCTCTGACCCCTCCCTCACTCTTCTGTCTCTGACCCTCCCTCACACTCTCTGTCTCTTTTTCTCTTAACCACATCCCCCTGCCCCTTCACAATCTTTTCTGTATCTCTCTGTCTCTCACACACACAATGTAATCCAACTGTACCTTTGTCTGTCATCTTTGTCTCAGGACTTTCTGTCTCTGTTATCTCCCTCTCTCTCCTTCTCTCTTTCCCTCTTTCTTTAACTATTTAATGTTCCCCACCTCACCCCATCCCCAATTATGATCATTCTCTTTGTCTCTACTTCTCTCTCCATCTCTCTCTCTCTGTCTCTCTGTCTATCTCTCTCCCAAATTGGCAATCCCCTTGTTCTTATTGCTCTCGGGTCCCTCTCTCTCTCTCTCTCTGTCTGTATCTCTCCCCCACATTGGCAATCCCTTATTCTTATTTCTCTCTGGTCCCCCCCTCTCTCTCTCCCTATCGTTGTTAACCTCTCTCTCTCTTTCTTTCTTTCCTCCCCCTCCCTCTGACAACACCATCCCTTTCTTTCTCCCAATGCATTCGATATGTCTCACGTTCTCCTCCTTCATCCCTCCTTAAAACCCTGCCTCTCTCTCATTCTCTCCCCTTTTACCTTCTCCCCCCCCCCCCCCCCACTTCAGCATTCAGTCTCTATTCCTCTCTCTCTCTTTGTCTTTACCTGAGTGATACCTTATCTGCTCCTATCTGGCCCTCTGTTTATGTATTTCTTTCTCTCTCTGTTTCCCTCCCTCATCTCTCTCTCTATCAGTAGCCTCTCCCCCACTCCCTGTTACTCAATCCGACAGTGCCCGCTCCCTCAACACTGACCCTCCGACAATGCCTGCTCCCTCAGCACTGACCCTCCGACAATGCCTGCTCCCTCAGCACTGACCCTCCGACAATGCCTGCTCCATCAGCACTGACCCTCCGACAATGCCTGCTCCATCAGCACTGACCCTCCGACAGTGCCCACTCCCTCAGCACTGACCCTCTGACAGTGCCCACTCCCTCAGCACTGACCCTCCGACAGTGCCCGCTCCCTCAGCACTGACCCTCCGACAGTGCCCGCTCCCTCAGCACTGACCCCCCGACAGTGCCTACACCCTCAGCACTGACCCTCCAACAGGGCCCACTCCCTCAGCACTGACCCTCCGACAGTGCCCACTCCCTCAGCACTGACCCTCCGACAGGGCCCACTCCCTCAGCACTGACCCTCCAACAGGGCCCACTCCTTCAACACTGACCCTCTGACATGGCCCACTCCCTCAACACTGACCCTCCGACAGTGCCCACTCCCTCAGCGCTGACCCTCCGACAGTGCCCACTCCCTCAACACTGACCCTCCGACAGTGCCTACACCCTCAGCACTGACCCTCCGACAGTGCCCACTCCCTCAGCACTGACCCTCCGACAGTGCCCACTCCCTCAGCACTGACCCTCCGACAGGGCCCACTCCCTCAGCACTGACCCTCCAACAGGGCCCACTCCTTCAACACTGACCCTCTGACATGGCCCACTCCCTCAACACTGACCCTCCGACAGTGCCCACTCCCTCAGCGCTGACCCTCCGACAGGGCCCACTCCCTCAGCACTGACCCTCCGACAGGGCCCACTCCCTCAGCACTGACCCTCTGACAATGACCGCTCCCTCAACAATGACCCTTTGACAGTGCCCACTCCCTCAGCACTGACCCACTGACAGTGCCCACTCCCTCAGAACTGACTCTCCGACAATGACTGCTCCCTCAGCACTGACCCTCCGACAGTGCCCGCTCCCTCAACAATGACCCTCCAATAGTGCCCGCTCCCTCAGCACTGACCCTCCGACAGTGCCCACTCCCTCAGCACTGACTCTCCGACAGTGCCCACTCCCTCAGCACTGACCCTCTGACAGTACCCACTCCCTCAGCACTGGCCCTCCGACAGTGCCCACTCCCTTAGTGCTGGACCTCCGACAGTGCCCGCTCCCTCAGCACTGACCCTCCGACAATGCCTGCTCCCTCAGCACTGACCCTCCGACAATGCCTGCTCCATCAGCACTGACCTTCCGACAGTGCCCACTCCCTCAGCACTGACCCTCCGACAATGCCTGCTCCATCAGCACTGACCCTCCGACAGTGCCCACTCCCTCAGCACTGACCCTCCGACAATGCCTGCTCCATCAGCACTGACCCTCCGACAGTGCCCACTCCCTCAGCACTGACCCTCCGACAGTGCCCGCTCCCTCAGCACTGACCCTCCGACAGTGCCCGCTCCCTCAGCACTGACCCTCCGACAGTGCCTACACCCTCAGCACTGACCCTCCAACAGAGCCCACTCCCTCAGCACTGACCCTCTGACAGGGCCCACTCCCTCAGCACTGACCCTCCGACAGGGCCCACTCCCTCAGCACTGACCCTCCGACAGGGCCCACTCCCTCAGCACTGACCCTCCGACAGGGCCCACTCCTTCAGCACTGACCCTCCGACAGGGCCCACTCCCTCAGCACTGGCCCTCCGACAGTGCCCACTCCCTTAGTGCTGACCCTCCGACAGTGCCCGCTCCCTCAGCACTGACCCTCCGACAATGCCCGCTCCCTCAGCACTGACCCTCCGACAATGCCTGCTCCATCAGCACTGACTCTCCGACAATGCCTGCTCCATCAGCACTGACCCTCCGACAATGCCTGCTCCATCAGCACTGACCCTCCGACAGTGCCCACTCCCTCAGCACTGACCCTCCGACAGGGCCCACTCCCTCAGCGCTGACCCTCCGACAGTGCCCACTCCCTCAACACTGACCCTCCGACAGTGCCCACTCCCTCAACACTGACCCTCCGACAGCACCTGCTCCATCAGCACTGACCCTCCGACATTGCCCACTCCCTCAGCACTGACCCACTGGCAGTGCACACTCCCTGAGCACTGACCGTCAAACACTGCCCGCTCCCTCAACACTGACCATCCGACAATGGCCACTCCTTCAACAATGACCCTCTGACAGTGCCCGCTCCCTCAACAATGACTCTCCGACAATGACTGCTCCCTCAACACTGACCTTCTGACAGTGACTGCTCCCCCAACACTGACCGTCCGATAGTGCCCACTCCCTCAGTGCTGACCCTCCAACAATGCCCGCTCCCTCAACACTGACCCTCTGAGAATGCCCACTCCCTCAACACTGACCCTCTGACAGTGCCTGCTCTCTCAGCACTGACCCTCCAACAGTGCCCGCTTCCTAATCACTGACCCTCCAACAGTGCCCGCTTCATCACCACTGACCCTCCGACAGTGCCCTCTCCCTCAGCACTGACACTCCGACAATGCCCGCTCCCTCAGCACTGACCCTCCGACAATGCCCGCTCCCTCAGCACTGACCCTCCGACAATGCCCGCTCCCTCAGCACTGACCCTCTGACAGTGCCCACTCCCTCAGCACTGACCCTCTGACAGGGCCCTCTCCCTCAGCACTGACCCTCCGACAGGGCCCACTCCCTCAGCACTGACCCTCCGACAGGGCCCACTCCCTCAGCACTGACCCTCTGACAGTGCCCTCTCCCTCAGCACTGACCCTCTGACAGGGCCCACTCCCTCAGCACTGACCCTCCGACAGTGCCCACTTCCTCAACACTGACCCTCCGACAGTGCCCACTTCCTCAACACTGACCCTCCGACAGTGCCCACTCCCTCAGCACTGACCCTCCGACAGTGCCCACTCCCTCAGCACTGACCCTCCGACAGTGCCCGCTCCCTCAGCACTGACCCTCCGACAGTGCCCGCTCCCTCAGCACTGACCCTCCGACAGTGCCTACACCCTCAGCACTGACCCTCCAACAGGGCCCACTCCCTCAGCACTGACCCTCTGACAGGGCCCACTCCCTCAGCACTGACCCTCCGACAGGGCCCACTCCCTCAGCACTGACCCTCCGACAGGGCCCACTCCCTCAGCACTGACCCTCTGACAGGGCCCACTCCCTCAGCACTGACCCTCTGACAGGGCCCACTCCCTCAGCACTGGCCCTCCGACAGTGCCCACTCCCTTAGTGCTGACCCTCCGACAGTGCCCGCTCCCTCAGCACTGACCCTCCGACAATGCCTGCTCCCTCAGCACTGACCCTCCGACAATGCCTGCTCCATCAGCACTGACCCTCCGACAGTGCCCACTCCCTCAGCACTGACCCTCTGACAATGACCGCTCCCTCAGAACTGACTCTCCGACAATGACTGCTCCCTCAGCACTGACCCTCCAACAGTGCCCGCTCCCTCAGCACTGACCCTCCGATAGTGCCCGCTCCCTCAGTGCTGACCCTCTAAGAATCCCGCTCCCTCAACACTGACCCCCCGACAGGGCCCACTCCCCCAACACTGACCCTCCGACAGTGCCCACTCCCTCAACACTGACCTCCCAACAGTGCCCACTCCCTCAACACTGACCCTCTGACAATGCCCGCTCCCCCAACACTGACCCTCCGACAGTGCCCACTCCCTCAACACTGACCCTCCGACAGCACCTGCTCCATCAGCACTGACCCTCCGACATTGCCCACTCCCTCAGCACTGACCCACTGGCAGTGCACACTCCCTGAGCACTGACCGTCAAACACTGCCCGCTCCCTCAACACTGACCATCCGACAGTGGCCACTCCTTCAACAATGACCCTCTGACAGTGCCCGCTCCCTCAACAATGACTCTCCGACAATGACTGCTCCCTCAACAATGACTCTCCGACAATGACTGCTCCCTCAACACTGACCTTCTGACAGTGACTGCTCCCCCAACACTGACCGTCCGATAGTGCCCACTCCCTCAGTGCTGACCCTCCAACAATGCCCGCTCCCTCAACACTGACCCTCTGAGAATGCCCTCTCCCTCAGCACTGACCCTCTGACAGTGCCTGCTCTCTCAGCACTGACCCTCCAACAGTGCCCGCTTCCTAATCACTGACCCTCCAACAGTGCCCGCTTCATCACCACTGACCCTCCGACAGTGCCCTCTCCCTCAGCACTGACACTCCGACAATGCCCGCTCCCTCAGCACTGACCCTCCGACAATGCCCGCTCCCTCAGCACTGACCCTCCGACAATGCCCGCTCCCTCAGCACTGACCCTCTGACAGTGCCCACTCCCTCAGCACTGACCCTCTGACAGGGCCCTCTCCCTCAGCACTGACCCTCCGACAGGGCCCACTCCCTCAGCACTGACCCTCCGACAGGGCCCACTCCCTCAGCACTGACCCTCTGACAGTGCCCTCTCCCTCAGCACTGACCCTCTGACAGGGCCCACTCCCTCAGCACTGACCCTCCGACAGTGCCCACTTCCTCAACACTGACCCTCCGACAGTGCCCACTCCCTCAGCACTGACCCTCCGACAGTGCCCACTCCCTCAGCACTGACCCTCCGACAGTGCCCACTCCCTCAGCACTGACCCTCCGACAGTGCCCGCTCCCTCAGCACTGACCCTCCGACAGTGCCTACACCCTCAGCACTGACCCTCCAACAGGGCCCACTCCCTCAGCACTGACCCTCTGACAGGGCCCACTCCCTCAGCACTGACCCTCCGACAGGGCCCACTCCCTCAGCACTGACCCTCCGACAGGGCCCACTCCCTCAGCACTGACCCTCTGACAGGGCCCACTCCCTCAGCACTGGCCCTCCGACAGTGCCCACTCCCTTAGTGCTGACCCTCCGACAGTGCCCGCTCCCTCAGCACTGACCCTCCGACAATGCCTGCTCCCTCAGCACTGACCCTCCGACAATGCCTGCTCCATCAGCACTGACCCTCCGACAGTGCCCACTCCCTCAGCACTGACCCTCCGACAATGCCTGGTCCATCAGCACTGACCCTCCGACAGTGCCCGCTCCCTCAGCACTGACCCTCCGACAATGCCTGCTCCCTCAGCACTGACCCTCCGACAATGCCTGCTCCCTCAGCACTGACCCTCCGACAGTGCCCACTCCCTCAGCACTGACCCTCCGACAATGCCTGCTCCATCAGCACTGACCCTCCGACAGTGACCACTCCCTCAGCACTGACCCTCCGACAGTGCCCACTCCCTCAGCACTGACCCTCCGACAGTGCCCGCTCCCTCAGCACTGACCCTCCGACTGTGCCCGCTCCCTCAGCACTGACCCTCCGACAGTGCCTACACCCTCAGCACTGACCCTCCAACAGGGCCCACTCCCTCAGCACTGACCCTCCGACAGGGCCCACTCCCTCAACACTGACCCTCCGACAGTGCCCACTCCCTCAGCGCTGACCCTCCGACAGTGCCCACTCCCTCAACACTGACCCTCCGACAGTGCCTACACCCTCAGCACTGACCCTCCAACAGGGCCCACTCCCTCAGCACTGACCCTCCGACAGTGCCCACTCCCTCAGCACTGACCCTCTGACATGGCCCGCTCCCTCAACACTGATCGCCCGACAGTGCCCGCTCCCTCAGCACTGACCCTCCGACAGTATCCACTCCCTCAGCACTGACCCTCTGACAATGACCGCTCCCTCAACAATGACCCTTTGACAGTGCCCACTCCCTCAGCACTGACCCACTGACAGTGCCCACTCCCTCAGAACTGACTCTCCGACAATGACTGCTCCCTCAGCACTGACCCTCCAACAGTGCCCGCTCCCTCAGCACTGACACTCCGATAGTGCCCGCTCCCTCAGTGCTGACCCTCTAAGAATCCCGCTCCCTCAACACTGACCCCCCGACAGGGCCCACTCCCCCAACACTGACCCTCCGACAGTGCCCACTCCCTCAACACTGACCTCCCAACAGTGCCCACTCCCTCAACACTGACCCTCTGACAATGCCCGCTCCCCCAACACTGACCCTCCGACAGTGCCCACTCCCTCAACACTGACCCTCCGACAGGGCCCACTCCCTCAGCACTGACCCTCCGACAGTGCCCACTCCCTCAGCACTGACCCACTGGCAGTGCACACTCCCTGAGAACTGACCGTCAAACATTGCCCGCTCCCTCAACACTGACCATCCGACAAGGGCCACTCCTTCAACAATGACCCTCTGACAGTGCCCGCTCCCTCAACAATGACTCTCCGACAATGACTGCTCCCTCAACACTGACCTTCTGACAGTGACTGCTCCCCCAACACTGACCGTCCGATAGTGCCCACTCCCTCAGTGCTGACCCTCCAACAATGCCCGCTCCCTCAACACTGACCTTCTGACAGTGACTGCTCCCCCAACACTGACCGTCCGATAGTGCCCACTCCCTCAGTGCTGACCCTCCAACAATGCCCGCTCTCTCAGCACTGACCCTCCGACAATGCCCGCTTCCTAATCACTGACCCTCCAACAGTGCCCGCTTCATCACCACTGACCCTCTGACAGTGCCCTCTCCCTCAGCACTGATCCTCCGACAATGCCCGCTCCCTCAGCACTGACCCTCCGACAATGCCCGCTCCCTCAGCACTGACCCTCCGACAATGCCCGCTCCCTCAGCACTGACCCTCTGACAGTGCCCACTCCCTCAGCACTGACCCTCCGACAGGGCCCACTCCCTCAGCACTGACCCTCCGACAGGGCCCACTCCCTCAGCACTGACCCTCCGACAGGGCCCACTCCCTCAGCACTGACCCTCTGACAGTGCCCTCTCCCTCAGCACTGACCCTCTGACAGGGCCCACTCCCTCAGCACTGACCCTCCGACAGTGCCCACTTCCTCAACACTGACCCTCCGACAGTACCCACTCCCTCAGCACTGACCCTCCGACAGGGCCCACTCCCTCAGCACTGACCCTCCGACAGGGCCCACTCCCTCAGCACTGACCCTCCGACTGTGCCCTCTCCCTCAGCACTGACCCTCCGACAGTGCCCACTTCCTCAACACTGACCCTCCGACAGTGCCCACTTCCTCAACACTGACCCTCCGACAGTGCCCTCTCCCTCAGCACTGACCCTCTGACAGGGCCCACTCCCTCAGCACTGACCCTCCGACAGTGCCCGCTTCATCACCACTGACCCTCCGACTGTGCCCGCTCCCTCAACAATGACCCACCAATAATGCCCGCTCCCTCAGCACTGACCCTCCGACAGTGCCCACTCCCTCAGCACTGACTCTCCGACAGTGCCCACTCCCTCAGCACTGACCCTCTGACAGTACCCACTCCCTCAGCACTGGCCCTCCGACAGTGCCCACTCCCTTAGTGCTGGACCTCCGACAGTGCCCGCTTCCTCAACACTGACCCTCCAATAATACGGTGCTCCATCAGCACTGACCCTCCGACAGTGCCCACTCCCTCAGCACTGACCCTCCGACAGTGTGGCATTCCCTCAGAACTAACTGTCCTACAGTGTCTGCTCCCTCAGCGGTGACCCTCCAACAGTGCTCTCTGCCTCAGCACTGACCCTCCAACAATGACCCCTCCCTCAACACCGACCCTCCGACAGTGCCCACTCCGTCAGCACTGATGCAACAACAGTGCCCGCTCCCTCGACACTTATTCTCCGACAGTGCCTGCTCCTTCAGTGCTGACCCTCCGACAGTGCCCACTCCCTCAACACTGACCCTCCGACAGCACCCGCTCCCTCAGCGCTGACCCTCCGACAGTGCCCGCTCCCTCAGCGCTGACCCTCCGACAATGCCCACTCCCTCAACAATGACCCTTCGACTGTGCCTGCTCCCTGAACACTGACCCTCCAACAGTGCCCGCTCTCTCAGCACTGACCGTCCGACAATGACCGCTCCCTTAACACTGACTGTCCAAGTGTGCCCACTCCGTCAGTGCTGACCCACTGACAATGCCCGTTCCCTCTACAATGACCCTTCGACAGTGTCCGCTCCCTCAGAACTGATCCTCCCACAGTGCCTGCTCACTCAACATTGACTGTCCACGGCGCTCCATCAGAACTGACCCTGGACAGAGCCCAGTCCCTCAGCACTGACCCTCCGACAGGGCCCACTCCCTCAGCACTGACCCTCCGACAGGGCCCACTCCCTCAGCACTGACCCTCCGACAGTGCCCACTCCCTCAGCACTGACCCTCCGACAGTGCCCCCTCCCTCAGCACTGACCCTCCGACAGTGTCCACTCCCTCAGTACTGACCCACCGACAGTGTCCACTCCCTCAGCACTGACCCTCCGACAGTGCCCGCTCCCTCAGCACTGACCCTCCGACAGTGCCCACTCCCTCAGCACTGACCCTCCCACAGTGCCCACTCCCTCAGCACTGACCCTCCGACAGTGCCCACTCCCTCAGTACTGACCCACCGACAGTGTCCACTCCCTCAGCACTGACCCCTCCGACAGGGCCCACTCCCTCAGCACTGACCCTCCGACAGGGCCCACTCCCTCAGCACTGACCCTCCGACAGGGCCCACTCCCTCAGCACTGACCCTCCGACAGTGCCCACTCCCTCAGTACTGACCCACCGACAGTGTCCACTCCCTCAGCACTGACCCTCCGACAGGGCCCACTCCCTCAGCACTGACCCTCCGACAGGGCCCACTCCCTCAGCACTGACCCTCCGACAGTGCCCACTCCCTCAGCACTGACCCTCCGACAGTGCCCACTCCCTCAGCACTGACCCTCCGACAGTGTCCACTCCCTCAGCACTGACACTCCGACAGTGCCCACTCCCTCAACAATGGCCCTTCAACAGTGCTTGCTCCCTCAACATTGACCCTCCGACAGCACCAACCGTCCAACAGTGCCCACTCCCTCAGCACTGAACGTACTTCAGTGCCCACTCCCTGACCACTGACCCTCCGACAGTGCCCACTCCCTCAGCATTGATCTTCCGACAGTGCCCACTCCCTCAGAACTGACCCTCCGACAATGACCGCTCCCTCAACAATGACCCTCCAATAGTGCCTGCTCCCTCAACACTGACCATCTGGCAGTGCCCGCTCCCTCAACACTGACACTTCGACAATGACTGCTCCCTCAACAATGACCGTCCGATAGTGCCCAGTCCCTCAGCACTGACCCTTCGACAGCATCGACCCTCTGACAAAATGGCGCTTCATCGGCACTGACCCTCCAACAGTGCCCAATCCCTCAGCACTGACGCTCTGGCAGTGCACACTCCCTCAACAATGACCCTCCGACAGTGCCTGCTCCCTCAACACTGACCCTCAACACTGACCCTCAACAGTGCCCGCTCCCTCAGCACTGACCCTCCGACAGTGCCCACTCCCTTAGTGCTGACCCTCCGACAATGCCCGTTCCCTCAACAAGGACCCTCAGACAATGACCGCTCCCACAACAATGACCCTCTGACAGTGCCCGCTCCCTCAACAATGACCCTCCCACAATACGGCGCTCCATCAGCACTGACCCTCCGACTGAGCCCACTCCATCAGCACTGACCTTCCGACTGAGCCCACTCCCTCAGCACTGACCCCTCCGACTGAGCCCACTCCCTGAGCACTGACCCTCCAACAGTGTGGCATTCCCTCAGAACTGACCGTCCTACAGTGTCTGCTCCCTCAGCGCTGACCCTCCAACAGTCTCGCTGCTTCTGCACTGACCCTCCAACAATGAGCCCTCCCTCAACACCGACCCTCCAATAGTGCCCACTCCCTCAGCATTGACCCCCCGACAGTGCCCGCTCTCTCAGCACTGACCATCCGACAATACGGTGCTCCATCAGCACTGACCCTCCGACAGTGACCACTCCCTCAACACTGACCCCCCCGACAGTGCCCGCTCTCTCAGCACTGACCATCCGACAATACGGTGCTCCATCAGCACTGACCCTCCGACAGTGCACATCCCTCAGCACTGACCCTCCGACAGTGCCCACTCCCTCAACACTGACCCTCTGACAACACCTTGTCCAACAGCACTGACCCTCCGACAGTGCCCACTCCCTCAGCACTGACCCCTCCGACAGTGCACACTCCCTCAGCACTGACCCTCCGACAGTGCCCGCTTCCTCATCACTGACCCTCTGACAACACCTTCTCCAACAGCACTGACCCTCCGACAGTGCCCACTCCCTCAGCACTGACCCCTCCGACAGTGCCCAATCCCTCAGCACTGACCCTCTGGCAGTGCACACTCCCTGAGCACGGACCATCTGAGATTGCCCACTCCCTCAACACTGACCTTCTGACAGTGCCTGCTCCCTCAACACTGACCGTCCGATAGTGCCCACTCCCTCAGTGCTGAACCTCCAACAATGCCCACTCCCTCAACACTGACCCTCCAACAATGCCAGCTCCTACAACACTGGCCCTCCGACAGTGCCCACTCTCTCAACATTGACCCCCCGACAGTGCCTGCTCTCTCAGCACTGACCCTCTGAACAGCACCTGCTCCCTCAGCACTCACCTTCCGACCATACGGCACTCCATCAGCACTGACCCTCCGACAGTGCCCGCTTCCTCAACACTGACTCTCCGACAGTGCCCACTCCCTCAGCACTGACCCCCTGACAATGCCCGCTCCCTTACCACTGACCCTCTGACAGTGCCCGCTCCCTCAACAATGACCCTCCGATAGTGCTCGCTCCCTCAGCATTGACCCTCCAATACTGCCCACTCCCTTAGTGCTGACCCTCCGACAATGCCCGTTCCCTCAACAAGGGCCCTCAGACAATGAACGCTCCCACAACAATGACCCTCTGACAGTGCCCACTCCCTCGGCACTCACCCTCCGACAGTGCTTGCTCCCTCAACACTGACCGTCCGACGATACGATGCTCCCTCAGCACTGACACTCTGACATTGCCCACTCCCTCAGTGCTGACCCCTCCGACAGTGCCCACTCCCTCAGCACAGACCTTCTGACAATGCCTACTCTCTCAACACTGACCCTCCAACAGTGACTGCTCCCTCAACACTGACCGCCCGATAGTGCCCACTCCCTCAGTGCTGATCCTCCAACAATGCCCGTTCCCTCAACACTGACCCTCTGACAGTGCCCACTCCCTCAGCACTGACCCTATGACAATGCCCACTCCACCAAAACTGACCCTCCGTTAGTGCCCACTCCCTCAACACTGACCCCCTGACTGTGCCCGCTCTCTCAGCACTGACTGTCCGACAATATGGCGCTCCCTCAGCACTGACCCTCCGACATTGCCCACTCCCTCAGCACTGACCCTATGACAATGCCCACTCCACCAAAACTGACCCTCCGTTAGTGCCCACTCCCTCAACACTGACCCCCTGACTGTGCCCGCTCTCTCAGCACTGACTGTCCGACAATATGGCGCTCCCTCAGCACTGACCCTCCGACATTGCCCACTCCCTCAGCACTGACCCTTTGACAGTGCCCGCTCCCTCAACACTGACCCTCCGACAGCACCTGCTCCATCAGCACTGACCCTCTGGCAGTGCACACTCCCTGAGCACTGACCCTCCGACATTGCCCACTCCCTCAGCACTGACCCACTGGCAGTGCACACTCCCTGAGCACTGATCGTCAAACATTGCCCGCTCCCTCAACACTGACCATCCGACAATGGCCACTCCTTCAACAATGACCCTCTGACAGTGCCCGCTCCCTCAACAATGACTCTCCGACAATGACTGCTCCCTCAACACTGACCTTCTGACAGTGACTGCTCCCCCAACACTGACCGTCCGATAGTGCCCACTCCCTCAGTGCTGACCCTCCAACAATGCCCGCTCTCTCAACACTGACCCTTTGACAGTGCCCACTCACTCAGCACCGACCCTCTGAGATTGCCCGCTCCCTCAACACTGACCCTCTGACAGTGCCTGCTCTCTCAGCACTGACCCTCCAACAGTGCCCGCTTCCTAATCACTGACCCTCCAACAGTGCCCGCTTCATCACCACTGACCCTCCGACAGTGCCCGCTCCCTCAACAATGACCCTCCGACAGTGCCTGCTCCCTCAGCACTGACCCTCCGACAGTGCCTGCTCCCTCAGCACTGACCCTTTGACAGTGCCCGCTCCCTCAGCACTGACCCTCTGACAGTGCCCACTCCCTCAGCACTGACTCTCCGACAGTGCCCACTCCCTCAGCACTGACCCTCTGACAGTACCCACTCCCTCAGCACTGACCCTATGACAATGCCCACTCCACCAAAACTGACCCTCCGTTAGTGCCCACTCCCTCAACACTGACCCCCTGACTGTGCCCGCTCTCTCAGCACTGACTGTCCGACAATATGGCGCTCCCTCAGCACTGACCCTCCGACATTGCCCACTCCCTCAGCACTGACCCTTTGACAGTGCCCGCTCCCTCAACACTGACCCTCCGACAGCACCTGCTCCATCAGCACTGACCCTCTGGCAGTGCACACTCCCTGAGCACTGACCCTCCGACATTGCCCACTCCCTCAGCACTGACCCACTGGCAGTGCACACTCCCTGAGCACTGATCGTCAAACATTGCCCGCTCCCTCAACACTGACCATCCGACAATGGCCTCTCCTTCAACAATGACCCTCTGACAGTGCCCGCTCCCTCAACAATGACTCTCCGACAATGACTGCTCCCTCAACACTGACCTTCTGACAGTGACTGCTCCCCCAACACTGACCGTCCGATAGTGCCCACTCCCTCAGTGCTGACCCTCCAACAATGCCCGCTCTCTCAACACTGACCCTTTGACAGTGCCCACTCACTCAGCACCGACCCTCTGAGATTGCCCGCTCCCTCAACACTGACCCTCTGACAGTGCCTGCTCTCTCAGCACTGACCCTCCAACAGTGCCCGCTTCCTAATCACTGACCCTCCAACAGTGCCCGCTTCATCACCACTGACCCTCCGACAGTGCCCGCTCCCTCAACAATGACCCTCCGACAGTGCCTGCTCCCTCAGCACTGACCCTCCGACAGTGCCTGCTCCCTCAGCACTGACCCTTTGACAGTGCCCGCTCCCTCAGCACTGACCCTCTGACAGTGCAAACTCCCTCAGCACTGACTCTCCGACAGTGCCCACTCCCTCAGCACTGACCCTCTGACAGTACCCACTCCCTCAGCACTGACCCTCCGACAGTGCCCACTCCCTTAGTGCTGGACCTCTGACAGTGCCCGCTTCCTCAACAATGACCCTCTGACAGTGCCCGCTCCCTCAACACTGACCCTCCGACAATACGGTGCTCCATCAGCACTGACCCTCCAACAGTGCCCGCTCCCTCAGCACTGACCCTCTGACAATGCCCGCTCCATCACCACTGACCCTCCGACAGTGCTCCCTTCCTCAACAATGACCCTTCGACCGTGCCTGCTCCCTGAACACTGACCCTCCGACAGTGCCCGCTCTCTCAGCACTGACCCTCCGACAGTGTCTGCTCCCTCAGCACTGACCCTCCAACAGTGCCCTCTCCCATAGCGCTGACCCTCTGACAGTGCCCGGTCCCTCAGGATGACCCTCTGACAGTGCCCACTCCCTCAGTACTGACCCTCTGATAGTGCCTGCTCCATCAGCACTGACCCTCCAACAGTGCCCTCTCCCATAGTGCTGACCCTCTGACAGTGCCCGGTCCCTCAACACTGACCCTCTGACAGTGCCTGGTCCCTCAGGATAACCCTCTGACAGTGCCCGGTCCCTCAACACTGACCCTCTGACAGTGCCCGGTCCCTCAGCGCTGACCCTCTGACAGTGCCTGCTCCCTCAGCACTGACCCTCCAACATTGCCTGCTCCCTCAGTGCTGACCTTCCAACAATGCTCGCTGCCTCATCACTGACGCTTTTACAGTGCTCGCTCCCTCAGCACTGACCCTTCGACCGTGCCCACTCCCTCAGCACTGAACCGATGACAGTGCCCACTCCCTCAGCACTGAGCCAACGACAGTGCCTGCTCCCTCAACACTGACTCTCCGACAGTGCCTGCTCCCTCAGCACTGACCCTCTGACAATGCCCACTCCCTCAGCACTGACATTCGGACAGTGCTGTGCTCCCTCAACGCTGACCCATTCAACAGTGCCCACTCCCTCAGCACTGACCCTTTGTCAATGCCTACTCCCTCAACACTGCCCATCTGATAGTGCCCACTCCCTCAGTGCTGACCCTCCAACAAAGATCGCTCCCTCAACACTGACCCTCCGACAGTGCCTGCTCCCTCACGACTGACCATTTGATAGTGCCCACTCCCTCAGCACTGACCCTCCGACAGTGCCCAACCCCTCAACACTGACCCTCCAATAATGCCCGTCCCTCAACACTGACCCTTCGACAGTGCCCACTCCCTCAACGCTGACCCCCCAACAGTGCCTGCTGTCTCAGCACTGACCCCCCGACAGTGCACACTCCCTCAGCACTGACCCTCCGACAGTGCACACTCCCTCAGCACTGACCATCCGACAGTGCCCACTCCCTCAGCACTGACCCTCCGACAGTGCCCACTCCCTCAACAATGACCCTTTGACAATGTCCGCTCCCTCAACACTGACCATCCGACAGTGCCCACTCCCTCAGTGCTGACTCTCTGACAGTGCACACTCCCTCAGCACTATCCCTCTGACAGTGCCCGCTCCCTCAGCACTGACCCTCCGACAGTGCCCACTCCCTCAGCACTGACCCTCCGACAGCGTCCACTCCCTCAGCACTGACTCTCGGACAGCGCCCGTTCCCTCAGTACTGACTCTCGGACAGTGTTGTGCTCCCTCAGCGCTGACCCCTCCAACAGTGCCCACTCCCTCAGCAGTGACCCTCCGACAATGACACCACCCTCAATACTGACCTTCCGACAATGACCCCTCCCTCAACACTGACCCTCCGACAGTGCCCAGACCCTCAGCACTGACCCTCCGACATCCCCACTCCCTCAGCACTGACCCTCTAACATGCCTGCTCCCTCAGCTCTGACCCTTCAACAGTGTCTGCTCCCTCAGCACTGACCATTCCATATTGCCCGCTTCGTCGGCACTGACACTTCAACAGTGCCCGCTCCCTCAGCGCTGACCATCTGACAGTGTCTGCTCCCTTAGCACTGACCCTCCAATAGTGCCCTCTCCCTTAGCACTGACCCTCTGACAGTGCCTGCTCCCTTAGCACTGACCCTCTGACAGTGCCCTTTCCCTCAGCACTAACCCTCTGACAGTGCCCGTTCCCTCAGCACTGACCCTCGGACAGTGCGGTGCTCCGTCAATGCTGACCCCTCCAACAGTGCCTACTCCCTCAGCACTGACTCTCTGGCAATGCACACCCCTTCAGCACTGACCGTCCAACATTGCCTGCTCCCTCAGCGCTGAACCTCCAACAGTGCTCACTCCCTCAGCACTGACTCTCTGACAGTGCTCACTCCCTCAGCACTGACCCTCCAAGAGTGCGGCATTCCCTCAGAACTGACCCTCCTACAGTGCCTGCTCCCTCAGCGCTGACCTTCCAACAGTGCTCGCTGCCTCATCACTGACCCTCCGAAAATGACCCCATCCTCAACACCGACCCTCCGACAGTGCCCACTCCCTCAGCACTGACCCAACGACAGTGCCCACTCCCTCAGCACTGACCCAACGACAGTGCCCCCTCCCTCAGCACTGACCCAATGACAGTGCCCCCTCCCTCAGCACTGACCCTTCAACAGTGCATCGCTCCTTCAGCACTGACCCTCCGACAGTGCCCCCTCCCTCAGCACTGACCCAATGACAGTGCCCCCTCCCTCAGCACTGACCCTTCAACAGTGCATCGCTCCTTCAGCACTGACCCAACGACAGTGCCCCCTCCCTCAGCACTGACCCAATGACAGTGCCCCCTCCCTCAGCACTGACCCTTCAACAGTGCATCGCTCCTTCAGCACTGACCCTCCGACAGTGCCCACTCCCTCAGCACTGACCCTCCGACAGAGCCCACTCCCTCAGCACTGACCCTCCGACAGAGCCCACTCCCTCAGCACTGACCCAACGACAGTGCCCCCTCCCTCAGCACTGACCCTTCAACAGTATGGCACTCTTTCAGTACTTTCTCTCATCTATTCTAAATGTTTCAGGTTTGAAGGTCAGTCTCTTCCCATTATGTTAATCATCGGCAATGGAGGTTTTGGTGTCCCAGAATTCATAGCTGTATTGAAAGTCCCCTCTCAACCCACCCCCACACTTTCCCTCTTGTCACCTCTGTGCTGTCTCCTCTTGTCCTGCACCGTCTCTCCCCGTCCCTGTCTCTTGCCCTCCCGTTTACAACTCTCTAGATGACCCCTTTCACCTTTGACCTCCTCCCATTGACCCATGCTCCCATTTGCTCTCTAACCCTTTCTCATGTCTTTCCCTCCCGATCTCTGCCTTAGAATTGTCTCACCCCACCTCTTCCTCTCCCTCTTTGTGTTCCCCTTCCTCACCTCCACTTCCGTTATTACCCCTCCCTCGCTCCCCTCCTCGCACTCCCCGTCCTCTCACTCCCCCCTCCTCTCACTCCCCCTCCTCACACTCCCCTCCTCTCACTCCCCCTTCTCATTCCCCCTCCTCTCACTCCCCATTCTCATTCCCCCTCCTCTCATTCCCCCTCCTCTCATTCCCCCTCCTCTCGCTCCCCTCCTCTCGCTCCCCTCCTCTCGCTCCCCTCCTCTCGCTCCCCTCCTCTCGCTCCCCTCCTCTCGCTCCCCTCCTCTCGCTCCCCTCCTCTCGCTCCCCGTCCTCACACCCCACTCCTCTTGCTCCCCTCCTCTTGCTCCCCCTCCTTACACTCCCTCTCATCTCATTCCCCTCCTCTTGCTCCCCTCCTCTTGCTCCCTTCCTCTTGCTCCCCTCCTCTCGTTCCCCTTCCTCACACCCCCTCCTCACACCCCTCTCCTCTTGCTACCCCTCCTCTTGCTACCCCTCCTCTTGCTACCCCTCCTCTCGCTGCCCCTCCTCTCGCTCCCCCCTCCTCTCGCTCCCCCCTCCTCTCACTCCCTCTGGTCTCGCTCCCCCCTCCTCGCGCTCCCCCCTCCTCGCGCTCCCCCCTCCTCGCGCTCCCCCCTCCTCACGCTTCCCCCTCCTCACGCTTCCCCCTCCTCACGCTTCCCCCTCCTCGCGCTCCCCCCTCCTCGCGCTCCCCCCTCCTCGCGCTCCCCCCTCCTCGCGCTCCCCCCTCCTCGCGCTCCCCCCTCCTCTCGCACCCCCTCCTCTCACTCTCCCATCCGTGAGAAATAGATTTTGGAAAGGTGCAGAAGCCACAGGGTAGAAGTCATGGGCGATTTCATCTTCCCAAATATTGACTGGAAGCTCTTTAGATCAAGTAGATTGGATGGGGCGGTGTTTGTGCAGTGTGTCCAGGAAGCTTTTCTAACTCAGTATGTAGATTGTCCGACCAGAGGGGAGGCCATATTGGATTTGATACTCGGTAATGAACCGGGACAAGTGATGGGCTTGTTAGTGGGGGAGCATTTTGGTGATGGTGACCACAATTCTGTGACTTTCACCTTGGTTATGGAGAGAGATAGAGACTGGGTAGGTTTTACAATTGGGGGAAGGGTAAATACGATGCTGTAAGACAGGATCTGAGGAGCATAAATTGGGAGCACAGGCTGTCAGGGAAGGATGTCGTTGAAATGTGGAACTTTTTCAAGGAACAGATACGACGTGTCCTTGATATGTATGTACCTGTCAGGCAGGAAAGAAATGGTCGTGTGAGGGAACCTTGGTTGACGAGGGAGGTTGAATGTCTTGTAAAGAGGAAGAAGGAGGCTTACATAAGGTTAAGGAAACAAGGTTCAGACAGAGCGTTGGAGGGATACAGGATAGCCAGGAGGGAGGTGAAGAAAGGGATTAGGAGAGCGAAGAGAGGGCATGAAAAATCTTTGGCGAGCAGGATCAAGGATAACCCCAAGGCCTTTTATGCGTATGTGAGAAACATGAGAATGACGAGACCGAGGGTAGATCCGATCAAGGACAGTAGTGGGAGACTGTGTATTGAGTCGGAAGAGATAGGAGAGGTCTTGAATGAGTACTTTTCTTCAGTATTTACAAATGAGAGGGACCGTATTGTTGAAGAGGAGAGTAAGCTAGAGGAGATACTTGTTAGGAAGGAAGATGTGTTGGGCATTTTGAAAAACTTGAGGATAGACAAGTCCCCCGGGCCTGACGGGATGTATGTGGGAAGCAAGAGAGGAAATTGCAGAACTGTTGGCAATGATCTTTTTGTATTCACTGTCAATGGGGGAGGTGCCAGGGGACTGGAGAGCTGGAGAGTGGCGAATGTTGTGCCCCTGTTCAAAAAAGGGAATAGGGATAACCCCGGGAATTACAGGCCAGTTAGTCTTACTTCGATGGTAGGCAAAGTAATGGAAAGGGTACTGAGGGATAGGATTTACGAGTATCTGGAAAGACACTGCTTGATTAGGGACAGCCAGCACGGATTTGTGAAGGGTAGGCCTTGCCTTACAAGTCTTATTGAATTCTTTGAGGAGGTGACCAAGCATGTGGATGAGGATAGAGCAGTGGATGTAATGTACATGGATTTTAGTAAGGCATTTGATAAGGTTCCCCATGGTAGGCTTATGTGGAAAGTCAGGAGGCATGGGATCGTGAGAACTGGCTAACCAGTCGAAGGCAGAGAGTGGTGGTAGATGGTGAATATTCAGCCTGGAGCCCAGTTACAAGTGGAGTTCCGCAGGGATCAGTTCTGGGTCCTCTGCTGTTTGTAATTTTTATTAATGACTTGGAAGAGGGAGTCGGCGGGTAGGTCAGTAAATTTGCAGACGATACGAAGATTGGTGGAGTTGTGGACAGTGAGGAGGGCTGTTGTCGGCTGCAGAGGGACTTAGATATGATGCAGAGCTGGGCTGAGGAGTGGCAGATGGAGTTCAACCCTGCCAAGTGTGAGGTTGTCCATTTTGGAAGGACAAATAAGAATGCGGAATACAGGGTTAACGGTAGGATTCTTAGTCAGGTGGAGGAACAGAGGGATCTTGGGGTCTATGTACATAGATCTTTGAAGGTTGCCACTCAGGTGGATAGAGTTTGTAAGAAGGCCTATGGTGTATTAGCGTTCATTAGCAGAGGGATTGAATTCAAGAGTCGTGAGGTGATGTTGCAGCTGTACAGGACCTTGGTAAGGCCACATTTGGAGTACTGTGTGCAGTTCTGGTCACGTCATTTTAGGAAAGATGTGGAAGCTTTGGAGAGGGTGCAGAGGAGATTTACCAGGATGTTGCCTGGAATGGAGAATAGGTCGTACAAGGATAGGTTGAGAGTTCTCAGCCTTTTCTCGATGGAACGGCGAAGGATGAGGGGTGACTTGATAGAGGTTTATAAAATGATCAGGGGAATAGATAGAGTCGACAGTCAGAGACTTTTTCCCTGGGTACAACAGAGTGTTACAAAGGGACATAAATTTAAGGTGAAGGGTGGAAGGTATGGGGGAGATGTCAGGGGTGGGTTCTTTACCCAGAGAGTGGTGGGGGCATGGAATGCGCTGCCTGTGGGAGTGGCAGAGTCAGAATCATTGGTGACCTTTAAGCGGCATTTGGATAGGTACATGGATGGGTGCTTAAGTCAGGGCAAATGTTCGGCACAACATCGTGGGCCGAAGGGCCTGTTCTGTGCTGTATTGTTCTATGTTCTATGTTCCTCTCGTTCCCCCCTCCTCTCGTTCCCCCCTCCTCTCGTTCCCCCCCTCCTCTCGTTCCCCCCTCCTCTCGCTCCCCCTCCTCTCACTCCCCCCTCTCATTCCTCCTCTTCTCACTCCCTCCTTTCATTTCCCCTCCTCTCACTCCCCCTCCTCTCACACCCCCTCGTCCCCCTCTCGCCGCCTCCTCTCACTCCCCCTCCTCCTCTCGCTCCCCCTTCCTCTCGCTCCCCCTTCCTCTCGCTCCCCCTCCTCTCACTCTCCCCTCCTCTCACTCCCCCTTCCTCTCACTCTCCCCTCCTCTCGCTCCCCCTTCCTCTCGCTCCCCCTTCCTCTCGCTCCCCCTTCCTCTCGCTCCCCCTTCCTCTCGCTCCCCCTTCCTCTCGCTCCCCCTCCTCTCACTCCCCCTTCCTCTCACTCTCCCCTCCTCTCGCTCCCCCTTCCTCTCGCTCCCCCTTCCTCTCGCTCCCCCCTCCTCTCGCTCCCCCCTCCTCTCACTCCCCCCTCCTCTCACTCTCCCCTCCTCTCACTCTCCCCTCCTCTCACTCTCCCCTCCTCTCGCTCCCCCTTCCTCTCGCTCCCCCTCCTCTCACTCTCCCCTCCTCTCGCTCTCCCTCCTCTCGCTCCCCCCTCCTCTCGCTCCCCCTTCCTCTCACTCCCCCACCTCTCACTCTCTCCTGCCCTCACTCCCCCTCCTCTCACTCCCCTCGTCTCACTCCCCCCACCTCTCAATCCCCCTCCTCACACTCCCCCCTCCTCACACTCCCCCCTCCTCTCGCTCCCCTTGTCTCACTCCCCTCCTCTCACTCCTCCCCTCCTCTCAATCCCCCCTCCTCTCAATCCCCCCTCCTCACACTCCCCCTCCTCTCAATCCCCCCTCCTCGTCTCAGTCCCCCTCGTCTCACTCACCTTTGTCTCACTCCCCCTCCTCCTCCCACTCCCCCTCCTCCTCCCACTCCCCCTCCTCCTCTCACTCACCCTCCTCCTCTCACTCACCCTCCTCCTCTCACTCACCCTCCTCCTCTCACTCACCCTCCTCCTCTCGCTCACCCTTCCTCTGCTCACCCTTCCTCTCGCTCACCATTCCTCTCGCTCCCCCCCTCCTCTCGCTCCCCCCTCCTCTCGCTCCCCCCTCCTCTCGCTCCCCCCTCCTCTCGCTCCCCCCTCCTCTCGCTCCCCCCTCCTCTCGCTCCCCCCTCCTCTCGCTTCCCCCTCCTCTCGCTCCCCCTCCTCTCGCTCCCCCTCCTCTCGCTCCCCCTCCTCTCACTCTCCCGTCCTCTCGCTCCTCCCTCCTCTCGCTCCTCCCTCCTCTCACACCCCCTCCTCTCACACCCCCTCCTTTCACTCAACCCTCTCACCCCCTCCTCTCGCTCCCCCGTCCTCTCGCTCCCCCGTCCTCTCGCTCCCCCGTCCTCTCGCTCCCCCGTCCTCTCGCTCCCCCGTCCTCTCGCTCCCCCGTCCTCTCGCTCCCCCCGTCCTCTCTCGCTCCCCCGTCCTCCTCGCTGCCCCCGTCCTCTCGCTCCCCCCTCACTCCCCCCTCCTCTCACTCTACCCTCCTCTCACTCCCTCCTCTCACTCCCACTCCTCACTCCCCTCCTCTCAATCCCTCTCCTCTCACTCCCCCTCCTCTCAATCCCTCTCGTCACACTCTCCCGTCCTCTCACTCCCCTGTCCTCTCGCTCTCCCCTCCTCTTGCTCCCCTCCTCTCGCTCCCCTCCTCTCGCTCCCCTCCTCTCGCTCCCCTCGTCTCACTCCCCTGTCCTCTCACTCCCCCGTTCTCTCAAACCTGTCCTCTCACTCCCCCCCCCCACTCCCTCCTCTCGCTCTCCCCTCCTCTTGCTCCACCTCTTCCTCTCGCTCCCTCCTGCTCTCACTCCCCCTCCTCTCACTCACCCTCCTCTCTCCCCCCCTCCTCTCTCCCCCCCTCCTCTCTCCCCCCCTCCTCTCTCCCCCCTCCTCTCTCCCCCCTCCTCTCTCCCCCCCTCCTCTCTCCCCCCCTCCTCTCGCTTCCCCCACTCTCGCTTCCCCCTCTTCTCACTTCCCCTCCTCTCACTCCCCTCCTCTCACTCCTCCTCCTCTCACTCCTCCTCCTCTCAATCTCTCTCCTCTCACTCCCCCTCCTCTCAATCCCTCTCGTCACACTCTCCCGTCCTCTCACTCCCCTGTCCTCTCGCTCTCCCCTCCTCTTGCTCCCCTCCTCTTGCTCCCCTCCTCTTGCTCCCCTCCTCTTGCTCCCCTCCTCTCGCTCCCCTCCTCTCGCTCCCCTCGTCTCACTCCCCTGTCCTCTCACTCCCCCGTTCTCTCAAACCCTGTCCTCTCACTCCCCCCCCCACTCCCTCCTCTCGCTCTCCCCCTCCTCTTGCTCCACCTCTTCCTCTCGCCCCCTCCTGCTCTCACTCCCCCTCCTCTCACTCACCCTCCTCTCTCCCCCCCTCCTCTCTCCCCCCCTCCTCTCTCCCCCCCTCCTCTCTCCCCCCCTCCTCTCTCCCCCCCTCCTCTCTCCCCCCTCCTCTCTCCCCCCTCCTCTCTCCCCCCCTCCTCTCTCCCCCCCTCCTCTCTCCCCCCCTCCTCTCTCCCCCCCTCCTCTCGCTTCCCCCACTCTCGCTTCCCCCTCTTCTCACTTCCCCTCCTCTCACTCCCCTCCTCTCACTCCTCCTCCTCTCACTCCTCCTCCTCTCAATCTCTCTCCTCTCACTCCCCTGTCCTCTCGCTCCCCCTCCTCTCGCTCCCCCTCCTCTCGCTCCCCCCTCCTCTCGCTCCCCCCCTCCTCTCACTCCCCCCTCCTCTCACTCCCCCCTCCTCTCACTCCCCCCCCTCCTCTCACTCCCCTCCTCCTCACTCTCCCCTCCTCACTCTCCCCCTCCTCACTCTCCCCCTCCTCACTCTCCCCCTCCTCACTCTCCCCCCTCCTCACTCTCCCCCCTCCTCACTCTCCCCCCTCCTCACACTCCCCCCTCCTCACACTCCCCTGTCCTCTCGCTCCCCCTCCTCTCACTCCCCCCTCTCATTCCTCCTCTTCTCACTCCCTCCTTTCATTTCCCCTCCTCTCACACCCCCTCGCCCCCTCCTCTCGCCGCCTTCTCTCACTCCCCCCTCCTCCTCTCACTTCCCCTTCTTCTCGCTCCCCCTCCTCCAACTCCCCCCTCCTCCAACTCCCCCGTCCTCTCACTCCCCCCTCGTCTCACTCCCCCCTCCTCTAACTCTCCCCTCCTCTCGCTCCCTCCTCCTCTCGCTCACCCACCTCTCACTCTCTCCTGCCCTCACTCCCCCTCGTCTCACTCCCCTCGTCTCACTCCCCCCACCTCTCAAACCCCTCCTCACACTCCCCCCTCCTCACACTCCCCCCTCCTCACACTCCCCCCTCCTCACACTCACCCTCCTCACACTCACCCTCACACTCCCCCTCCTCTCACTCCCCTGTCCTCTCCCTCCCCTGTCCTCTCGCTCCCCCTCCCCTCACTCTCCCCCTCCTCACTCTCCCCCCTCCTCACTCTCCCCCCTCCTCACTCTCCCCCCTCCTCACTCTCCCCCCTCCTCACTCTCCCCCCTCCTCACACTCCCCCTCCTCACACTCCCCCTCCTCACACTCCCCCTCCTCACACTCCCCCTCCTAACACTCCCCCTCCTCACACTCCCCCTCCTCTCACTCCCCTGTCCTCTCACTCCCCTGTCCTGTCACTCCCCTGTCCTGTCACTCCCCTGTCCTCTCACTCCCTCCTCCTCTCACTCACCCTCCTCTCACTCCCCCCTCCTCTCAATCCTCTCCTCTCAACCCCCTCCTCTCAAACACTCTCGTCACACTCTCCCCTCCTCTCGCTCCCCTCCTCTCACTCCCCCCTTTTCTCACTCCCCCGACCTCTCGCTCCCCCCCTCCTCTCACTCCCCCCTTCTCTCAATCCCTCTCCTTTCACTCCCTCCTCCTCTCAATCTCCCCTCTCTCAATCTCCCCTCCTCTCAATCTCCCCTCCTCTCACTCTCCCCTCCTCTCACTCTCCCCTCCTCTCACTCTCCCCTCCTCCTACGCTCCCCCGTCCTCTCGCTCCTCCCCCCTCTCGCTCCTCCCTCCTCTCGCTCCTCCCTCCTCTCGCTCCCCCTCCTCTCGCTCCCCCTCCTCTCGCTCCCCCTCCTCTCACTCCCCCCTCCTCACTCTCCCCTCCTCTCGCTCCCCCCTCCTCACTCTCCCCTCCTCTCGCTCCCCCGTCCTCTCGCTCCTCCCTCCTCACTCCTCCCTCCTCTCGCTCCCCCTTCCTCTCGCTCCCCCTTCCTCTCGCTCCCCCTTCCTCTCGCTCCCCCTCCTCTCACTCCCCCCTCCTCTCGCTCCCCCTTCCTCTCGCTCCCCCTTCCTCTCGCTCCCCCTTCCTCTCGCTCCCCCCTCCTCTCACTCTCCCCTCCTCTCACTCTCCCCTCCTCTCGCTCCCCCTCCTCTCGCTCCCCCCTCCTCTCGCTCCCCCTTCCTCTCACTCCCCCACCTCTCACTCTCTCCTGCCCTCACTCCCCCTCCTCTCACTCCCCTCGTCTCACTCCCCCCCACCTCTCAATCCCCCTCCTCACACTCCCCCCTCCTCACACTCCCCCCTCCTCACACTCCCCCCTCCTCACACTCCCCCCCCTCCTCACACTCCCCCCTCCTCTCGCTCCCCTTTTCTCACTCCCCTCCTCTCACTCCCCTCCTCCTCTCACTCCCCCCTCCTCACCTCCCCCTCCTCTCAATACCCCTCCTCGTCTCTGTCCCCCTCGTCTCACTCACCTTTGTCCCACTCCCCCTCCTCCTCTCACTCCCCCTCCTCCTCTCACTCACCCTCCTCTCACTCACTCCTCCCCTTGCCCCCCCTCCTCTCGCCTCCTCCTCTCACTCCCCCTCCTCCTCTCACTCCCCCTCCTCCTCTCGCTCACCCTTCCTCTGCTCACCCTTCCACTCGCTCACCATTCCTCTCACTCCCCCCTCCTCTCACTCCCTCCTCTCGCTCCTCCCTCCTCTCGCTCCTCCCTCCTCTCACACCCCCTCCTTTCACTCCCCCCTCCTCTCACTCAACCCTCCCCTCGCCCCCCCTCCTCTCACCGCCTCCTCTCGCTCCCCCGTCCTCTCGCTCCCCCCGTCCTCTCGCTCCCCCGTCCTCTCGCTCCCCCGTCCTCTCGCTCCCCCTCCTCTCACTCTCCCCTCCTCTCACTCCCCCCTCCTCTCGCTCCCCCTTCCTCTCGCTCCCCCTTCCTCTCGCTCCCCCTTCCTCTCGCTCCCCACTCCTCTCGCTCTCCCCTCCTCTCGCTCCCCCCGTCCTCTCGCTCCCCCGTCCTCTCGCTCCCCCGTCCTCTCGCTCCCCCGTCCTCTCGCTCCCCCGTCCTCTCGCTCCCCCCGTCCTCTCGCTCCCCCGTCCTCTCGCTCCCCCCCTCCTCTCGCTCCCCCGTCCTCTCGCTCCCCCGTCCTCTCGCTCCCCCGTCCTCTCGCTCCCCCGTCCTCTCGCTCCCCCGTCCTCTCGCTCCCCCGTCCTCTCGCTCCCCCGTCCTCTCGCTCCCCCCCTCCTCTCGCTCCCCCGTCCTCTCGCTCCCCGTCCTCTCGCTCCCCCGTCCTCTCGCTCCCCCGTCCGCTCGCTCTCCCGTCCTCTCGCTCCCCCCGTCCTCTCGCTCCCCCGTCCTCTCGCTGCCCCGTCCTCTCACTCCCCCCTCCTCTCACTCTCCCCCCTCACTCCCCCCTCCTCTCACTCTACCCTCCTCTCACTCCCTCCTCTCACTCCACTCCTCACTCCCCTCCTCTCACTCCCCCCTCCTCTCACTCCCCCCTCCTCTCAATCCCTCTCCTCTCACTCCCCCTCCTCTCAATCCCTCTCGTCACACTCTCCCGTCCTCTCACTCCCCTCCTCTCGCTCCCCTCCTCTCGCTCCCCTCCTCTCGCTCCCCTCGTCTCACTCCCCTGTCCTCTCGCTCCTCCATCCTCTCACTCCCTCCTCTCAATCCCTCTCTCACTCACCCGTCCTCTCACTCCCCCCCCACTCCCTCCTCTCGCTCCCCCCTCCTCTTGCTCCACCTCTTCCTCTCGCTCCCTCCTGCTCTCACTCCCCCTCCTCTCACTCACCCTCCTCTCTCCCTCCTCTCTCCCCCCCTCCTCTTTCCCCCCTCCTCTCTCCCCCCTCCTCTCTCCCCCCTCCTCTCTCCCCCCCTCCTCTCTCCCCCCCTCCTCTCTCACCCCCTCCTCTCGCTTCCCCCACTCTCGCTTCCCCCTCTTCTCACTTCCCCCTCTTCTCACTCCCCCCTCTTCTCACTCCCCCTCCTCTCACTCCCCTCCTCTCACTCCCCCTCCTCTCAATCTCTCTCCTCTCACTCCCCTGTCCTCACGCTCCCCCTCCTCTCACTCCCCCCTCCTCTCACTCCCCCCTCCTCTCACTCCCCCCTCCTCTCACACCCCCCCTCCTCTCACTCCCCCCTCCTCTCACTCCCCCCCTCCTCTCACTCCCCCCCTCCTCTCACTCCCCCCCTCCTCTCACTCTCCCCCTCCTCACTCTCCCCCTCCTCACTCTCCCCCTCCTCACTCTCCCCCTCCTCACTCTCCCCCTCCTCACTCTCCCTCCTCCTCACTCTCTCTCCTCCTCACACTCCCCCCTCCTCACACTCCCCCCTCCTCACACTCCCCCCTCCTCACACTCCCCCCTCCTCACACTCCCCTGTCCTCTCGCTCCCCCTCCTCTCACTCCCCCCCTCTCATTCCTCCTCTTCTCACTCCCTCCTTTCATTTCCCCTCCTCTCACACCCCCTCGCCCCCCTCCTCTCGCCGCCTTCTCTCACTCCCCCTCCTCCTCTCGCTTCCCCTTCTTCTCGCTCCCCCTCCTCTCACTCCCCCCTCCTCTAACTCTCCCCTCGTCTCACTCCCCCCTCCTCTAACTCTCCCCTCCTCTCGCTCCCTCCTCCTCTCGCTCACCCACCTCTCACTCTCTCCTGCCCTCACTCCCCCTCGTCTCACTCCCCTCGTCTCACTCCCCTCGTCTCACTCCCCCCACCTCTCAAACCCCTCCTCACACTCCCCCCTCCTCACACTCCCCCCTCCTCACACTCCCCCCTCCTCACACTCACCCTCACACTCCCCCTCCTCTCACTCCCCTGTCCTCTCCCTCCCCTGTCCTCTCGCTCCCCCTCCCCTCACTCTCCCCCTCCTCACTCTCCCCCCTCCTCACTCTCCCCCCTCCTCACTCTCCCCCTCCTCACTCTCCCCCCTCCTCACTCTCCCCCCCTCCTCACTCTCCCCCCTCCTCACTCTCCCCCCTCCTCACTCTCCCCCCTCCTCACTCTCCCCCTCCTCTCACTCCCCTGTCCTCTCACTCCCCTGTCCTCTCACTCCCCTGTCCTCTCACTCCCCTGTCCTCTCACTCCCTCCTCCTCTCACTCACCCTCCTCTCACTCCCACCTCCTCTCAATCCCTCTCCTCTCAACCCCCTCCTCTCAAACTCTCTCGTCACACTCTCCCCTCCTCTCACTCCCCTCCTCTCGCTCCCCCCTCCTCTCACTCCCCCCTTTTCTCACTCCCCCGACCTCTCGCTCCCCCCCTCCTCTCACTCCCCCCTTCTCTCAATCCCTCTCCTTTCACTCCCTCCTCCTCTCAATCCCCCTCCTCTCACTCTCCCCTCCTCTCACTCTCCCCTCCTCTCACTCTCCCCTCCTCTCACTCTCCCCTCCTCCTACTCTCCCCTCCTCCTACGCTCCCCCGTCCTCTCGCTCCTCCCTCCTCTCGCTCCCCCTCCTCTCACTCCCCCCTCCTCACTCTCCCCTCCTCTCGCTCCCCCCTCCTCACTCTCCCCTCCTCTCGCTCCCCCGTCCTCTCGCTCCTCCCTCCTCACTCCTCCCTCCTCTCGCTCCTCCCTCCTCACTCCTCCCTCCTCTCGCTCCCCCTCCTCTCACTCCCCTCCTCTCACTCCCCCTCCTCTCAATCCCTCTCCTCTCACTCCCCCTCCTCTCAATCCCTCTCGTCACACTCTCCCGTCCTCTCACTCCCCTGTCCTCTCGCTCTCCCCCTCCTCTTGCTCCCCTCCTCTTGCTCCCCTCCTCTAGCTCCCCTCCTCTAGCTCCCCTCCTCTCGCTCCCCTCCTCTCGCTCCCCTCCTCTCGCTCCCCTCGTCTCACTCCCCTGTCCTCTCACTCCCCTGTCCTCTCACTCCCCTGTCCTCTCACTCACCCTCCTCTCACTCACCCTCCTCTCACTCACCCCTCCTCTCAATCCCTCTCCTCTCAATCCCTCTCCTCTCAATCCCTCTCCTCTCAATCCCTCTCCTCTCAACCCCTCCTCTCAAACTCTCTCGTCACACTCTCCCCTCCTCTCACTCCCCTCCTCTCACTCCCCCCTTTTCTCACTCCCCCGACCTCTCGCTCCCCCCCCTCCTCTCACTCCCCCCTTCTCTCAATCCCTCTCCTTTCACTCTCCCCTCCTCTCACTCTCCCCTCCTCTCACTCTCCCCTCCTCTCACTCTCCCCTCCTCCTACTCTCCCCTCCTCCTACTCTCCCCTCCTCCTACTCTCCCCTCCTCCTACTCTACCCTCCTCCTACTCTCCCCTCCTCCTACGCTCCCCCGTCCTCTCGCTCCTCCCTCCTCTCGCTCCTCCCTCCTCTCGCTCCCCCTCCTCTCGCTCCCCCTCCTCTCACTCCCCCCTCCTCACTCTCCCCTCCTCTCGCTCCCCCCTCCTCACTCTCCCCTCCTCTCGCTCCCCCGTCCTCTCGCTCCTCCCTCCTCACTCCTCCCTCCTCTCGCTCCCCCTCCTCTCGCTCCCCCTCCTCTCGCTCCCCCTCCTCTCGCTCCCCCTCCTCTCGCTCCCCCTCCTCTCAATCGCTCCTCCTCTCAATCGCTCCTCCTCTCAATCGCTCCTCCTCTCACTCCCCGTCTTCTCACTCCCCATCCTCTCACTCCCCCCTCTTCTCACTCCCCCCTCCTCCTCTCACTCCCCCTCCGCCTCTCACTCCCCCCCTCACTCCCCCCTCTCACTCCCCACTCCTCCTCTCCCTCCCCCTCATCTCACTACCCCTCCTCACACCTCCGCCCTCCTCCTCACACTCCGCCCTCCTCCTCACACTCCCCCCTCCTCTCACTCCCCTCCTCCTCTCACTCCCCTCCTCCTCTCAATCCCCCCCTCCTCTCACTCCCAGCTCCTCTCACTCCCCCTCCTCTCACTCTCCCCTCCTCTCACTCTCCCCTCCTCTCACTCCCCCTCCTCTCACTCCCCCTCCTCTCACTCCCCCTCCTCTCACTCCCCCTCCTCCTCTCACTCTCCCCTCCTCTCACTCTCCCCTCCTCTCACTCTCCCCTCCTCTCACTCTCCCCTCCTCTCACTCCCCCTCCTCCTCTCACTCCCCCTCCTCTCACTCACCCTCCTCACACTCCCCCATCCTCCTCACACTCCCCCCTCCTCTCGTCCCCCTCCTCTCGTCCCCCTCCTCTCGTCCCCCTCCTCTCGTCCCCCTCCTCTCGTCCCCCCTCCTCTCGTCCCCTCCTCTCGTCCCCTCCTCTCACTACCCCCTCCTCTCACTACCCCCTCCTCTCACTCCCCCTCCTCTCACTCCCCCTCCTCTCACTCCCCCTCCTCTCACTCCCCCTCCTCTCACTCCCCCTCATCTCACTCCCCCTCCTCTCACTCCCCCCTCCTCTCACTCCCGTCATCTCACTCCCCCTCATCTCACTCCCCCTCCGCACACTCCCCCCCCCGCCTCCGCTCACTCCCCCCCCCGCACACTCCCCCCCCCCCGCACACTCCCCCCCTCCGCACACTCCCCCCTCCGCACACTCCCCCCGTCCTCTCACTCCCCCCGTCCTCTCACTCCCCCGTCCTCTCACTCCCCCGTCCTCTCACTCCCCCGTCCTCTCACTCCCCCGTCCTCTCACTCCCCCGTCCTCTCACTCCCCCGCCTCTCACTCCCCCCCGCCTCTCACTCTCCCCTCTCACTACCGCCTCCTCACACTCCCCCCTCTTCCTCTCACTCCCCCTCCTCCTCTCACTCCCCCCGCTCCTCTCACTCCCCCACATCTCACTCCCCCTCCTCACACTGCCCCACCTCCTCTCACTCCAACCTCCTCTCACTCCCCCGTCCTCTCACTCCCCCGTCCTCTCACTCCTCTCACTCCCGTCCTCTCGCTCCCCCCCTCCTCTCGCTCACCCTCGTCTCACTCCCCCTCCTCTCAATCTCTCCTACTTTCACCCCCCGTCCTCTCACTCCCCCGTCCTCTCACTCCCCCGTCCTCTCACTCCCCCGTCCTCTCACTCCCCCGTCCTCTCACTCCCCCGTCCTCTCACTCCCCCGTCCTCTCACTCCCCCGTCCTCTCACTCCCCCGTCCTCTCACTCCGCCGTCCTCTCACTCCCCCTCCTCTCACTCTCCCCTCCTCTCACTCTCCCCTCCTCTCACTCTCCCCTCCACTCACTCTCCCCTCCTCTCACTCCCCCTCCTCCTCTCACTCCCCCTCCTCACACTCACCCTCCTCACACTCCCCATCCTCCTCCCACTCCCCCCTCCTCTCGTCCCCCTCCTCTCGTCCCCCCTCCTCTCGTCCCCTCCTCTCCCCCCCCTCCTCTCATTCCCCCTCCTCTCACTCCCCCCTCCACACATTCCCCTCCTCCTCTCACTCACCTTCCTCACATTCCCCCTCCTTACACTCCCACCCCTCCGCTCACTCCCCCCTCCTCTCACTCCCCCCTCCTCTCACTCCCCCCTCCTCTCACTCCCCCCTCCTCTCACTCCCCCTCTTCCTCTCACTCCCCCCCTCCACACATTCCCCCTCCTCCTCTCACTCACCTTCCTCACATTCCCCCTCCTTACACTCCCACCCCTCCGCTCACTCCCCCCTCCTCTCACTCCCCCCTCCTCTCACTCCCCCCTCCTCTCACTCCTCCCTCATCTCACTCCCCCTCCTCTCACTCCTCCCCTCCTCTCACTCCCGTCATCTCACTCCCCCTCATCTCACTCCCCCTCCGCACACTCTCCCCCCCCCGCACACTCCCCCCCCCCGCACACTCCCCCTCCGCACACTCCCCCCTTCCGCACACTCCCCCCCTTCCGCACACTCCCCCCCTCCGCACACTCCCCCCTCCGCACACTCCCCCGTCCTCTCACTCCCCCGTCCTCTCACTCCCCCGTCCTCTCACTCCCCCGTCCTCTCACTCCCCCGTCCTCTCACTCCCCCCGTCCTCTCACTCCCCCCGTCCTCTCACTCCCCCCTCTCACTACCGCCTCCTCACACTCCCCCTCTTCCTCTCACTCCCCCTCCTCCTCTCACTCCCCCCCCCACATCTCACTCACTCCCCCTGCTCCTCTCACTCCCCCACATCTCACTCCCCCTCCTCACACTGCCCCACCTCCTCTCACTCCAACCTCCTCTCACTCCCCCCGTCCTCTCACTCCCCCCGTCCTCTCACTCCCCCGTCCTCTCACTCCTCTCACTCCCGTCCTCCTCGCTCCCCCCTCCTCTCGCTCACCCCTCGTCTCACTCCCCCTCCTCTCAATCTCTCCTACTTTCACCCCCCGTCCTCTCACTCCCCCGTCCTCTCACTCCCCCGTCCTCTCACTACCCCCTCTCACTCCCCCCTCCTCCTCACACTCCCCCCCCCACACCCCCCTCTCAATCCCCCCTGCTCCTCTCACTCCCCCACATCTCACTCCCCCTCCTCACACTGCCCCACCTCCTCTCACTCCAACCTCCTCTCACTCCCTCTCATCTCACTCCCCTCCTCCTCTCAATCCCCCTCCTCCTCTCACTCCCCTCGTCTCATTCCCCCCTCGTCTCCCTCCCCCCTCGTCTCCCTCCCCCCTCCTCTCACTCACCCCCTCACTCCCCCACATCTCACTCCCCCTCCTCACACTCCCCTCTCCTCCTCTCACTCCCACTCCTCCTCACTCCCCCTCCTCTTCACTCCCCCTCCTCTCGACCCCCCCTCCTGTCGACCCCCTCCTCTCACCCCCCCACCTGTCGCTCCCCCTCCTGTCGCTCCACCTCCTGTCGCCACCCTTCCTCTCGCCCCCCCTCCTCTCGTGCCCCTCCTCTCGCTCCCTCCCTCCTCTCGTTCCTCCCTCCTCTCGCTCCCCCTCCTCTCGCTCCCCCTCCTTACTCCCCCTCCTCTCACTCCCCCTCCTCTCACTCCCCCTCCTCTCACTCCCCCTCCTCTCACTCCCCCTCGTCTCACTCCCCCTCGTCTTACTCCCCCTCGTCTCACTCCCCCTCGTCTCAATCTCTCCTCCTCTCAATCTCTCCTCCTCTCACTCCCTCCTCCTCTCACTCACCCTCCTCTCACTCCCTCCTCTCACTCCCTCCTCTCACTCCCTCCTTTCACTCCCCCCTCCTCTCAATCCCTCTCTCTCACCCCCCCTCCTCTTAATCTCTCTCGTCACACTCTCCCCGTCCTCTCACTCCCCGTCCTCTCACTCCCCCGTCCTCTCGCTCCCCCATCCTCTCAATCCCCCTCCTCTCACTCCCCCCTCCTCTCACTCCCCCCTCCTCTCGCTCCCCCATCCTCTCAAACCCCCTCCTCTCACTCCCCCCTCCTCTCACTCCCCCCTCCTCTCACTCCCCCCTCCTCTCACTCCCCCTTCCTCTCACTCCCAGCTCCTTTCACTCCCCCCTCCTCCCATTCACCCTCCTCTCACTCCCCCCTCGTCTCACTCCCCCCTCGTCTCACTCCCCCCCTCGTCTCACTCCCCCCTCGTC